>NC_092374.1:91809375-91936875 GCF_030028105.1 Mobula birostris
CCCCCCCCCCCCACACCCCCCCCCCCCCCCCCCCCCCCCCCCCCCCCCCCCCCACCCCCCCCCCCCCCCCCCCCCCCCCCCCACCCCCCCCCCCCACCCCCCCCCCCCCCCCCCCCCCCCCCCCCCCCCCCCCCCCCCCCCCCCCCCCCCCCCCCACCCCCCCCCCCCCCCCCCCCCCCCCCCCCACCCCCCCCCCCCCCCCCCCCCCCCCCCCCCCCCCACCCCCCCCCCCCCCCCCCCCCCCCCCCCCCACACCCCCCCCCCACCCCCCCCCCCCCCCCCCCCCCCACCCCCCCCCCCCCCCCCCCCCCCCCACCCCCCCCCCCCCCCCCACCCCCCCCCCCCCCCCACCCCCCACCCACCCCCCCCCACCCCCCACCCCCCCCCCCCCCCCCCCACCCCCCCCCCCACCCCCCCCCCCCCCCCCCCCCCCACCACCCCACCCCCCCCCACCCCCCCACACCCCCCCCCCACCCCACACACACCCCCCCCACACCCACCCCACCCCCCCCCACACACACCCCCCCCCCACACACCACCCCCCACCACACACACCCCCCCACACACAACCCCCCCCCCCACACCCCCACACACACCCCCCCCACACACACCCCCCCCACACACACCCCCCACAACCCCCCACACACAACCCCCCCACCACACACCCCCCCCACACCCCCACACACCCCCCCCCACACACCCCCCCACCACACCCCCCCACACACAACCCCCCACACACACCCCCCACACAACCCCCCCACACACAACCCCCCCCACACACACCCCACCCACCACCCCACCCACACAAACACCCCCCACACACAACCCCCCACACCCCCACACACACCCCCCACACACAACCCCCACCACACACACACCCCCACACAAACACCCCCACACACAACCCCCCCACACAAACACCCCCCACACACAACCCCCCCACACACAACCCCCCCACACAACACCCCCACACACAACACCCCCACACAACCCACAACACCCCCACACACACAACCCCCCACACAAACACCCCACACACCCCCCACACACAACCCCCCCACACACAAACCACCCCACACAACACCCCCCACACACAACCCCCCCACACAAAACACCCCCCCCACACACAACCCCACCACACACAACCCCCCCACACAACACCCCCCATGCACAACCCCCCCACACACAACCCCCCCACACAACACCCCCCCACACAAACACCCCCCACACACAACCCCCCACACAACACCCCCACACAAACAACCCCCCACACACAACCCCCCCACACAAACACCCCCCACACACAACACCCCCCACGCACAAACCTACCCCCCCACACACAACCCCCCCACACAACCCCCCCACACACAACCCCCCCACGCACAAACCTACCCCCACACACAACTCCCCCACACAAACACCCCCCACACACAACCCCCCCACACACAACCCCCCCACACAAACACCCCCCACACACAACTCCCCACACACAACCCCCCCCACACCAAACACCCCCCCACACACAAGCAGCAGCGAAACAGCAACCCAACCCCTCTCCCCTCCACAATAAACATTCAAACTGACGTAGGGAGATGTTTGCACAGAAAACTACCGGAATCCATGGTACTCCCTAAAAGCACTGACACTCCCTGAGGCACCAACGCACTCCCCGGGACCCCGTGTAATATACTGACACACTCCCCGGGACCTCCTGTAAACACTGACACACTCCCCGGGATCCCCTGTAAATACTGACACACTCCCCAGGACCACTGTAAATACTGACACACTCCCCGAGACCCCCTGTAAATACTGACACACTCCCCGGGACCCCCTGTAAATACTGACACACTCCCTGTGACCCCCTGTAAACACTGACACACTCCCCGGGACCCCCTGTAAATACTGACACACTCTCCGGGACCCCCTGTAAATACTGACACACTCCCCGGGACCACTGTAAACACTGACACACTCCCTGTGACCCCCTGTAAATACTGACACACTCCCCGGGACCACTGTAAATACTGACACACTCCCCGGGACCCCCTGTAAATACTGACACACTCCCCGGGACCCCCTGTAAATACTGACACTTTCCCCGGGACCCCCTGTAAATACTGACACACTCCCCGGGACCCCCTGTAAATACTGACACACTCCCCGGGACCCCCTGTAAATACTGACACACTCCCCGGGACCCCCTGTAGATACTGACACACTCCCCGGGACCCCCTGTAGATACTGACACTTTCCCCGAGACCCCCTGTAAATACTGACACACTCCCCGCGACCCCCTCTAAACACTGACACACTCCCCGGGACCCCCTGTAAATACTGACACACTCCCCAGGACCCCCTGTAAATACTGACACACTCCCCAGGACCACTGTAAACACTGACACACTCCCTGTGACCCCCTGTAAATACTGACACACTCCCCGGGACCCCCTGTAAATACTGACACGCTCCCCGGGACCCCCTGTAAACACTGACACACTCCCCAGGACCCCCTGTAAATACTGACTCACTCCCCGAGACCCCCTGTAAATACTGACACACTCCCCGAGACCCCCTGTAAATACTGACACACTCCCCGGGACCCCCTGTAAATACTGACACACTCCCCGGGACCCCCTGTAGATACTGACACACTCCCCGGGACCCCCTGTAGATACTGACACTTTCCCCGAGACCCCCTGTAAATACTGACACACTCCCCGCGACCCCCTCTAAACACTGACACACTCCCCGGGACCCCCTGTAAATACTAACACACTCCCCGGGACCCCCTGTAAACACTGACACACTCCCCGGGACCCCCTGTAAATACTGACACACTCCCTGTGACCCCCTGTAAATACTGACACACTCCCCGGGACCCCCCTGTAAATACTGACACTTTCCCCGAGACTCCCTGTAAATACTGACACACGCCCCGGGACCCCCTGTAAACACTGACACACTCCCCGGGACCCCCTGTAAATACTGACACTCTCCCCAGGACCCCCTGTAAATAGAGACACACTCCCCGGGACCCCCTGTAAATACTGACACATTCTGTAAATGTTGACACTCTCATGAGACTGGCAGACTCCCCAGGTCCTGCCTCCCCTCGCTCCTGCACTCATTTGTTTCCAACTGTGATTCTTTATGAATCCCTACTAATACCTGCCTCTCCCTCCCCTTCTGTCAGGACTGCCTGCCTCCCTCCGTCTGTGAGCCATGCCTCAGCGCGTGAGGCCATTCAAGGACCAGAGGTACCGGGCTTTGCGGAGGAGTTGTCAGAAGAGGGGGGTCCTGTTCGAGGACCCCCTTTTCCCCACCTCTGACAATTCCATCTACTACACAAGATCACCTCCTGGGACAATTGAGTGGAAACGACCTGGGGTATGTATAAAGGTTGCGTTAAAGTTTAAAGGTGAGCTTTATCGGTCACTTGTACATCGAAACACTCTATGAAATACACTCAGTGACCACTTCATTCGGTACACCTGTACACCAGCTTGTTAATGCAAACATCTAATCAGCCAATCGTGTGGCAGCAACTCAATGCATAAAAGCATGCGGAAACCGTCAAGAGGTTCAGTTGTTGTTCAGACCAAACATTAGAATGGGGAAGAAATGTGATCTAAGTGACTTTGACTGTGGAGTGATTGTTGGTGCCAGATGGGGTGGTTTGAGTATCTCAGAAACTGCTGATCTCCTGGGATTTTCACACACAACAGTCTCTAGAGCAGAGGTTCCAAGCCTGGGTCCACGGACCCCTCAGTTAATGGTATTAAAAAGGCTGGGAACCCCTAATCTAGAGTTTATAGAGAATGGTGTGAAAAATAAAATAAAAACATCCAGTGAATGGCGGCTGTGTGGACGAAAACGCCTTGTTAATGAGGCCAGTCAGAGGAGAGTGGCCAGACTGGTTCAAGTGGACAGAAGCCCCCTGTAAAGAGTGACACCATCCCTGGGATGCCGGTAAATACTGACACAGTAGCTCAAATAACCACGCGTTACAGCAGAGGCGTGCAGAAGCACACATGATGGGTCCCAGCAGCAGAAGACCACGAACAGACACTCAGTGAGTGTGTGCTGTTTTCTCAATGACCAACACAGTCCGCGGATGCGCTGGGGGTGGGCAGCCAGCAAGCATCTCAGTGCTTCCAGCACCAACATTCGTGATTTACGAACCCGAACCCGTTCATCTTTGGACTATGGCAGAAAACCGGAGAACCCAGAGGAAACTTACAGGGAGAGAGTACAAACTCCTTACAGGACAGGCAGTGGCAGGAATTGAGCCCGGGTTAGTGGTGCTGTAAACCACTTCATTCTAGTCTGTATTCTCACTGATTTGTTTTGATGCAAAGCCACACTTTCTGTTTCCTAGCCTAATCACCGGACAATTTACAATGATCTTCGCACTGTGGGAGGAAAGTGGAGCACCCGGAGGAAACCCACGCGGTCACAGGGAGAACGTACAAACTCCTTACAGAAAGTGGCGGGAATTGAAACTGTGGCCTGGGAGTTGAACCCGGGTCACCGGTACGGCAAAGCATTGCACTGTGCCAAAACAACACTACTGTGCCGCCCTGTGCCAAATAGAGCTAATTGGTGAACTGGTCTGAGGTATTTATAATTTCATCCAGTTCCTCAGGCCCCAGGCATAAATTCTCTTCTTTGTACTTGAGTGGGTCCCACCCCTCTCCCTAATTATCTTGTTTTTAAAGTATGTGTAAAACGCCGAGGGATTCTTAATCCTCCTTGTCAAGGAGATTTATGATTCTGTCTCTCACACACACTGCTGGACGAACTCAACAGGTCAGGCAGCATCTATGGAGAGGAATAAACAGTCGATGTTTCGGGCCGAGATCCTCCATCAAGAAAATGACGTTGGAAGAAAAACAGTCAATCAGGAAGGGAATAAACAGTCAACGTTTTGGGGTGAAGATCTTCATCAGGACTGGAAAGGAAGGGGAGAGAAGGAGCCACTCACCTGGTCTCACCTATATAAGCCCTCACCTGGTCTCACCTATCACCTGCCAGCCCGTGATAGGTGAGACCAGGTGAGTGGCTCCTTCTCTCCCCTTCCTTTCCAGTCCTGATGAAGATCTTCACCCCAAAACGTTGACTGTTTATTCCCTTCCTGATTGACTGTTTTTCTTCCAACGTCATTTTCTTGATGGAGGATCTCGGCCCGAAACATCGACTGTTTATTCCTCTCCATAGATGCTGCCTGACCTGTTGAGTTCGTCCAGCAGTGTGTGTGAGAGACAGAATCATAAATCTCCTTGACAAGGAGGATTAAGAATCCCTCGGCGTTTTACACATACTTTAAAAACAAGATAATTAGGGAGAGGGTGGGACCCACTCAAGTACAAAGAAGAGAATTTTCTTAATTCTTGATTCTGACCCCGCCACTTTCTTAATTCTTGATTCTGACCCCTTCCTGTCCAGTCAAAGGAATGTTGACTGTTTATTTCCCTCCTGATTGGTTGAGTTCTTCCAACATTATCCGCTTGATGAAGGATGTCGGCCCGAAATGTTAGCTGTTTATTCCTCGCCGTAGATGCTTCTGGGACGAATCTGGAAAGGCTAGTAGCAAACCGCGGGCCGAAGGCCAGTCTCGACTTGCAGAATCTCCAGAGTAACGAGTCCCGCTGGAAGCCGCAGTTACAAGCCATGGCCACTAGATGGTGGTGCAGTCCGCGCCGAGCGGCTCCAGACTCGGGGCACCGGTCTGTGTGGATCCGTGCGCCGGGAATCTCCCGCAGCTCACTGAGTCAGAGGGTCTGTGAGCTTGGAAACCACACAATGCGGGAGGTGTGCCGAAGGAGTGCCACTCTGTGAGAGGGGCGATGCGGAGGGAGCGCCACTCTGTGAAAGGGACGGTGAGGGAGCGCCACACTGTGAAAAGGGATGGTGAGGGAGCTTCATACTGTGGATGGGTGCTGAGGGGAGAGTGATACACTGAGGAGAGAGCGCCATACTGCGGGAGGGAGCTCTGCACTGTGGGTGGGGTGGTGAGGGAGATCCACACAGTGGGAGGGAGCTTCACATTGTGGGAGGGATGGTGAGGGAGCTCTACACTGTGGCTGGGGCAGTGAGGGAGTTCCGCACTGTGGGAATGGCGGTGAGGGAGGGGATTGTTTCTATCAAAACCCCAACTCAGCTCCCTCCAACCTGACAAGGAGGATGGCCTCGGGACTCGAGGCTTGAGTTGTACAGAGAGGTTGTGCAGAAGGGGACATAATTCCTTGGATCATAGGAGCACTGTTCCCTCCGTGATGCGTGGCCACCCAGTAACAGAAATGCCCCCATGCACATAGCCTTCATTGCCATGCAGCTGGATCTTGCTTTTATATTATGTTTTATTGAAGTGTTGCACAGTTTTCAGACAGTGGTAAAAAATCTCCTGCTCAGAGCAATGGTTGGTCCGGGCAGCTGAAAACAATATTAGAGGGATTGTTGCATAGGAGTCAGAGAGGTGATCTTCTAAAGGTTTATAAAACCACAAGGGCCACAGAGTGTATGAATACACACAGTCTTTTTCCCAGGGTTGGAGAGTCAAGAGCTAGTGGGTTAATGTCAGAGGAAAGAGATTTTTAAGAAGACCTGAGTGAGAACATCTTCACCCAGAGAATGAAATGAACTGCCAGAAAAAGTGGTGAACGCACAGTAAAACTACAGTACAGGCTCGTCCAAGCCTACTCCAAGATCAGTCTAACCTCTCCCTCCCACATAGCTCCCCATTTTTCTTTCATCCTGTGAGTCTTTTAATGTCCCTAATGTATCTGCGGGGGGGGGGGGGGAGATGAATCTCTACCAAAGGAGGTGTAAGGTGCTCCTTCAGTCCACTAGCCTGCAGGTCACCCTTAGGCAAGGTGCAGCACCTGCTCAGTACCTTGATCAGGGTCACGTGAAGCCATGCGAACAGGTGGTGGATGGTCCTGTGAGCAGCTGGTGCACATCAGAAGTCCTGGTTATGCAACCACTGACACTAGGCAGACAATCTCTGAATAGTACTGATAATATCTGGGGTCACCCATCTTGTAAAGACACGGCCCAGGAGAAGACAATGGCAAACCACTTCTGTAGAAAGATTTGCCAAGAACAAACACGGTCATGGAAAGACCATGATCATCCACGTCACACGACACGACTCATAGTGACAATGATGTATCCCCCCTCTCGCCCTCTCCAGGATCTGTGCACGGACCCTCGGCTGTTTGTCGACGGGATCAGCTCACGGGATCTGAACCAGGGCAGGCTGGGAAACTGTTGGTTTGTGGCTGCCTGCTCGTGCCTCGCTACAGAGCCCTCGCTGTGGAAAAAGGTCTGATTTCACACAACAGCACACACAAAATGCTGCAGGAACTGAGCAGCTATGGAGGGGAATCGACATTTTGGGCTGAGACCCTGCGGCAGCACTGGAAAGGAAGGGGGCGTAAGCCAGAATGAGGAGGTGAGGGGACTGGCAGGTGATAGGTGAGACCAGGTGAGTGGGAAAGTACAAACTGGCAGGTGATAGGTGAGACCAGGTGAGGGGACGGGAGGAGTACAAACTGGCAGGTGATAGGTGAGACCAGGTGAGTGGGAAAGTATAAACTGGCAGGTGATAGGTGAGACCAGGTGAGGGGACGGGAGGAGTACAAACTGGCAGGTGATAGGTGAGACCAGGTGAGTGGGGAGAGTATAAACTGGCAGGTGATAGGTGAGACCAGGTGAGGGGAAGGCGGTGGGGAGGAGGGAGGGGATGAAATAAAAAGCTGGGAGGTGATAGATGGGAAAGGAAAAGGGCTGGAGAAAAAGGAATCTGATAGGAGAGGAGAGTGGACCATAGTGGAAATGGAAGGAGCTGGTGAACCAGAGGGAGATGATGCACAGCTGAGAAGAAAAGGTGAAGGTGCGGGGGGAGGGAATGATCAAAAGTTAGAGAAATCTTTGCCCTCACCTGGTCACCTGCTAGCTTGAACTCTTCCCTCACCCTGCTTCACCTTTTTCTGGCTTCTGCCCCCTTCCTGTCCATTCCTGATGAAGGGTCTCAGCCCAAGGTTGGAGGAAGTGAGGGAGCAGTTTTTGGGGCAGGTGTGGCACTTATTCTGCTTACAGGGCGGGTCAAGTAGGCAAAGGAGTCACGGGGCGAACGATTCCTACAGGACGCGGAGAGTCGGGAGGGAAAGATTTGCGTAGCGGTAGATCACAAACGTTACAGAGAATGGCGCACTGGATATGGAGGCTCCTGTGGTGGTAGGGGAGGGCAAGAGGAACTCTATCCCCCAGGCAGTGTTGAGGAAGCTGGTGCCTGCAGAAGGACTTGGACAGATTAGAAGAATGGGCAAAGAAGTGGCAGATGGAATGTAGTGTTGGGAAGTGTATGGTCACACACTTTGGTAGAAGGAATATAGGAGGAGATTATTTTCAAAACAGGGAGCAAATATAGACATCAGGGAACTTGGGAGTCCTGGGGCAGGATTCCTAAAGGTAAGTTCCTTTCAAGAGGACTAGAATGTAATAACAAGGATGTCATGCTGGGGCTTTTTAAGGTGTTGATCAGACTGGACCGTCAGCAGTTTTGGGCCCTTTATCACACATACAACAGCAAAACAAACCTCATTCCTCCCTCTGACCCACACACACTCACTCTCACAACCTCCTACACACACTCATTCACTCACTCTCACAACCTCTCACACACTCACTCTCACAACCTCTCACACACTCATTCACACACTCTCACAACCTCTCACACACTCACTCTCACAACCTCACACACACACACACACACGCACTCTCTCACAACCTCTTACACACACACACACACACTCTCACCTCACACACACACACACTCACAACCTCTTACACACACACTCTCACAACCTGTTACACACACACACTCTCTCTCTCAACCTCTCACACACACACACACACACACACACACACACTCTCTCTCAACCTCTCAAACACACTCTCTCCTCACACACACACTCTCTCACAACCTCTTACACACACACACTCTCACCTCACACACTCTCACAACCTCTTACACACACACACACTCTCTCTCTCTCAACCTCACACACACACTCTCACAACCTCTCACACACACTCACTCACTCTCACACACACAGAGTCTCACTCTCTTTCTCACACTTTCTCTCTCGCACTCTCTCTCTCTCTCTCTCTCTCTCTCTCTCTCACTCACACGCATCCACCCAGGCTTTTGTGCATGGGAAACCATGTCTGACAAATTTGATTGCAGTTTTTGAGGATGTAACTGAGAAGGTCAATGAGGGCAGGCTGGTAGATGTGGCTTACATGGGCTTCAGCAAGGCCTCTGGAACGAGCTGCCAACACAAGTGGTGGATGTGGGTTCGATGTGCACATTGAAGAGAAGTTTAGGTAGGTACAAGGATGGGAGGGGTAAGGTCCCAGTGCAGCTAAGGTGGATGGGACTGGGTAGAATTATACTTTGGCACAAACTAGATGGGCTGGAAGTTAGTATTTATGTGCTGTAGTGTTCCATGACCCTGAGTGCACACAGTCTTTTTCCCAGGGAAGGGGCATTAAAAACTGTAGATTGAGGGGCAGAGGGCAGAGATTTAATCGGAACTGGGTGGTCAGTGTATGGAACAAGCTGCCAGAGGAAGTGGTTTGGACAGGTTCATTAACAACACTTAAAAGGCACTTGGACAGGCATAGGAAAGGTTTAGCAGGATATGGGCCAACTGGGAGCAGCTTGGTGAGCATAGACCAGATGGGCTGAACGGCCAGTTTCCATGCTGTGCAACTCTGTGATTCTGTCCCACTGAAACATACACCTTTCTCACATAGTTCCACCCAGATGGAGTCTGGTGGGGAATCCAAAATCCTGGCTACTGTCGCGGAATCAGGGCTTGGGTATTCCAGACAGAAATGTGGAGAAACTTCTTCACTCGGGGGTTGGGAAACCCTCAGCTTTCTCCCTTCACTGAGTTCACTAGGAGGAAGGCGATGTATTTGGGCAGGGGGGAGGTGTTCTGTGTATTTGAATGGGATGGGCAGTCTAAATATTTTAGAAAGGTGTCGGAGTTTGGGGCAGGTGGAATTGTGTGGACTGTGTTTATACAGAGAGGGAGGTCTGCATGTTTATACGGGAGAGGGAGATCTGTGTGTTTGCACGGGAGAGGGAGAGGGAGGTCTGCATGTTTATACGGGAGAGGGAGATCTGTGTGTTTGCACGGGAGAGGGAGGTCTGCATGTTTATACGGGAGAGGGAGATCTGTGTGTTTGCACGGGAGAGGGAGAGGGTGGTCTGCATGTTTATACGGGAGAGGGAGATCTGTGTGTTTATACGGGAGTGGGAGATCTGTATGCTTATATGAGAGAGGGAGATCTTTGTGTTTATACAGGAGAGGGAGAGCGAGGTCTGTGTGTTTATACAGGAGAGGGAGGTCTGCGTGTTTATATGGGAGAGGGGTGTCTGCATGTTTATACGGGAGAGGAAGAGCTGTGTGTTTATACGAGAGAGGGAGGTCTGTGTGTTTATACAGGAGTGGGAGGTCACTATATGGGATACAGGAGAAGGGGTGGAGGAGGTTCTATATAATTCTTGCCTGCCGGTTTCTCTGGGAATCAGATGGGGACAGGGTCCTTTTATTCCAGGTGATCCCGCAGCACCAGGATCAGGAATGGGACCCCAAACGGCCGGAGAAATATGCCGGGATCTTCCGCTTCCGTTTTTGCCGGCTGGGCTGCTGGTTGGAGGTGGTGATCGATGACCGGCTGCCCACCCTGGCCGGCAGCCTCCTCTTCTGCCGCTCTGAGGAGCCCCGCGAGTTCTGGTGTGCCCTTCTCGAGAAAGCCTACGCCAAGTGAGTGGGTCCAACCCCTCCGAGATTGGGGCAGGGAAGGTCATGATTGAGGGGGAGGAGAGTGAGAGACCAGCGGAGGGGAGGTGTTATGGATAGGTTGACAACTGAGTGGGAGGGAGGGAAAGAGCTGTCAGGTGAGGGGCTGAGAGAGAGGGAGGGAAGGGGTTGCGGAGGGAGAATTTGTGGCACAAAGTACAATGGGGTATGATTTAGTAGCCATTACAGAGAGGTGGTTGCAGGGTGGAGGGGATTGGGAATTAAATACCCAAGGATATTCAAACAAGAGGACATGAGTTGAGAGTTAGGGGGCAAAAGTTTAGGGGTAACACCAGGGGGAACTTCTTTACTCAGAGAGTGGTAGCTGTGTGGAACAAGCTTCCAGTAGAAGTAGTAGAGGCAGGTTCAATATTGTCATTTAAAGTAAAATTGGATAGCTATATGGACCGGAAAGGAATGGAGGGTTATGGGCTGAGTGCAGGTCAGTGGGACTATGTGAGAGTAAGCATTCAGCACGGACTATAAGGGCCGAGATGGCCTGTTTCCGTGCTGTAATTGTTATATGGTTATATGATATTAGGTAATATGGAAGGATAAGCAGTAAGGTAAGGGAGGTGGAGTACCGCTCTTAATTAAAGATGAGATCAGGGCGATAGTGAGAGATGATATAAGATCTAAGGAGCCGAATGCCGAATCCATCTGGGTAGAGATTAGGAATAGTAAAGGGAAAAATCACCGCTGGAAGTTGTCTATCAGCCACCGAATAATAACATTACAGTGGCACAGGCAATGAACAGAGAAATATTTGAGGCATGTAAGAATGGAACAGCAGTTATCATGGGGGACATTAACTTGCACATAGATTGGGTGAATCCAGTTGGTCGAGGCAGTCTTGAGGGGGACTTCATAGAATGCATCCATGATGGCTTTCTTGAACAGCATGTTACTGAACCTACAAGGGAACGTGTTATCTTAGATCTGGTCCTGTGCAATGAGACAGGTAAAATTAGTGATCTTGTAGTTAGGGATCCTCTTGGAAAGAGTGATCACAGTATGATTGAGTTTCTCATACAAATGGAGGGTGCAATAGTTCGATCTAAAACCAGTGTATTATGCCCAAACAATGGTGACTACAACGGGATGATGGAGGATTTGGCTAGTGTAGACTGGGATAGTTGAGGAACGGGGAAGACTTTCAAAGAGATCTTTCATGGTGCTCAACAAAAGTATATTCCAGCTAAGAGCAAGGACAGTAAGGGTGGGGAGAGCCAGCCTTGGGTAACTAAGGAAATAAAACAAGGCATCAAACAAAAAGCTTGTGTGTATAAAGTCGCCAAGAGTAGTGGGAAACTGGAAGTCTGGGAAAACTTTAAAAAGCAACAAAAGAACCACTAAGCGAGCAAAAAAGAAAGGGAAGATAGATTATGGAAATAAATGCACAAAATATAAAAACTGATAGTAAAAGTTTTTATAATTATATAAAGCGGAACAGGGTGGCTAAAGTGAACGTAGGTCCCTTGGAGGACGAGAAAGGGGAATTGATATTGGGTAATGAGGAAATGACAGAGGCTTTGAATGACTATTTTGGGTCAGTTTTCACAGTCTTTAACATGCCAAAGAGAGATGTTATGGATGCGATGGGAGGTGAGGACCTCAATACAATAGCTATCGCTAAAGAGGAAGTGCTGAGCAAACTAGTGGGCCTAAAGATAAACAAGTCCCCTGGTTCTGATGGGATGCATCCCAGGGTACTGAAAGAGATGGCAGAGGTTATAGTTGAGGCCTTGGTGATAACTTACCAAAATTCTCAGGACTCTGGGCGGATCCCAGCAGTCTGGAAGACGGCGAATGTCACACCACTGTTCAAAAGAGGATGTAGGCAAAAGACAGGTAACTGTAGGCCAGTTAGTTTAACATCTGTAGTTGGGAAAATGCTTGAAGCTATCATTAAAGAAGAAATCGCGAGGTATCTGGAAAGAAATGGATCCATCAGGCAGACACAACATGGATTCAGCAAAGGCAGGTCCTGTTTGACAAATTTACTGGAGTTCTTTACGAGCACATTAGATAGAGGGGAACAGATGGATGTTATTTACCTGGATTTCCAGAAGGCTTTCGAAAAGGTGCTGATTAAAGGACTTATCTGTGTTGGCGAGTGGCCAAGTGGTTAAGGCATCGGTCTAGAGGTCGCTAGTTCGAGCCTCAGCTGAGGCAGCGTGTGTGTCCTTCAGCAAGGCACTTAACCACACATTGCTCTGCGACGACACTGGTGCCAAGCTGTATGGGTCCTAATGCCCTTCCCTTGGACAACATCGGTGGCGTGGAGAGGGGAGACTTGCAGCATGGGCATCTGCTGGTCTTCCATACAACCTTGCCCAGGCCTGCACCCTGGAAACCTTCCAAGGCGCAAATCCATGGTCTTACGGAGACTAACGGATGCCTATTTTCTATTTAAAAGACTTATCCATAAGATAAGGATGCATAGAGTTGGGGGTGATGTATTAGCATGGATAGAGGATTGGTTAACTAATAGAAAGCAGAGAGTTGGGATACATGGGTGTTACTCTGGTTGGCAATCAGTGGTGTGCGGTGTGCCGCAGGGGTCAGTGCTGGGCCTGCAACTGTTCACGATATACATTAACGATCTGGAAGAGGGGACCGAGTGGAGGGTATCTACATTTGCTAATGATACCAGATTGAGTGGAAAAGCAAATTGTGCAGAAGATACAGAGAGCCTGCAGAGGGATATAGATAGGTTAAGTGAGTGGGCAAGGGTCTGGCAGATGGAGTACAATGTTGATAAATGTGAGGTCATCCACTTTGGAAGGAAAAATGAAAGAACAGATTATTATTTAAGTATGTAGCATGCTGCTGTGCAGAGGGACTTGGGAGTGCTTGTGAATGAATCACAGAAGGTTGGTTTGAAGGTACAGCAGGCTATCAAGAAGGCAAATAGGATGTTGGCCTTCATTGCTAGAGGGATTGAATTTAAGAGCAGGGACGTTATGCTGCAACTATAAAGGGTACTGGTGGGGTAATACCTGGAGTACTGCGCGCAGTTCTGGTCTCCTTACTTGAGTAAGGATATACTGGCTTTGGAGGCAGTGTAGAGGAGGTTCACCAGGGTGATTCCAGAAATGGGGGGGGGGGGGGTTAAACTAATAGGAGAGATTGAGTCACCTGGGACTGTACTCACTGGAATTCAGAAGAATGAGAGGGCATCTTATGAAAACATATAAAATTATGAAAGGGATAGATAAGATAGAGGCAGGAAAGTTGTTTCCACTGGCAGGTGAGACTAGAAGTAGGGGACATAGCCTCAAGATTCAGGGGAGTAGATTTAGAATGGAAATGAGGAGGAACTGTTTTTCCCCAAAGAGTGGAAAATCTGTGGAATTCTCTGCCCAATGAAGCAGTGGAGGCTACCTTAGTAAATATATTTAAGACAAGGTTGTAGAGATTATTGCATAATAGGGGAATTAAGGGCTCTGGGGAGAAGGCAGGTAGGCGGAGATGAGTCCATGGCCACATCAGTCATGATCTTATTGAATGGTGGAGCAGGCTCGACGGGCCAGATTGCCTACTCCTGCCTCATGTTTTTTTGACGGGGAGAGTAATGAAGCGAAGGGGAGAGTGACAGGAGGGGGAGAGTGGAGAAGGAAGAGGAGTGTGAGGGGGAGACAGTGGGAGGGGAGGGGAGGGGAGGGGAGGGGAGGGTGACGGGAGGAGTTAACGACAAAGGGGAAGGAAGAGAGAGAGGGTCTCCTTCCCAGAACATCATGCAGTCAGACAGACACAGACACACACACAGCACCAAGATCACAATCGAACTGGGGTCTCTGGAAATGTGGGCCAGATTGAGAGTGCGGGAATGGGAAGAGGCCAGATCAGGAAAGGACCTGATGGGCCAAATGGCCTACAGCAAGGTGAGCCGCCCCACACGGGATGGTTCCTGTGCTCGGTCCGGCACTGACTGCGGCCTTGTCCCCGAGCCAGGCTGAACGGGTGTTACGAGGCGCTGGACGGAGGGAACACAGGCGAGGCCCTCGTGGATTTCACCGGCGGCATCTCGGAGTCGGTGGCACTAGACCGGGACGGGTACAGCAAAAACCCGGACCCGCAGAAGCAGAAACAGCTGTACAAGAACCTACTGAAAGCTCACTCCCGCGGCGCCCTCATCAGCTGCTCCATCCGGGTAGGTACAGTACTCCCTACCCAACACACACACACTCGCGCGAGGGCCGGTGAGGGAGCACGCGGAGGGGGCGGTGAGGGAGCACGCAGCGCGCGAGGGCCGGTGAGGGAGCACGGGGGGGGGGCGGTGAGGGAGCACGCAGCGCGCGAGGGCCGGTGAGGGAGCACGCAGCGCGGGAGGGCCGGTGAGGGAGCACGCGGAGGGGGCAGGGCGGGGCGGCACGGGGGAGGGCTGGTTAGGGGAGGGTCGGTGAGGGAGCACGCGGAGGGGGCAGGGCGGGGCGGCACGGGGGAGGGCTGGTTAGGGGAGGGTCGGTGAGGGAGCACGCGGAGGGGGCGGTGAGGGAGCACGGGGGGGGGCGGTGAGGGAGCACGCAGCGCGCGAGGGCCGGTGAGGGAGCACGCGGAGGGGGCGGGGCGGCACGGGGGGGGCGGTGAGGGAGCACGCAGCGCGGGAGGGCCGGTGAGGGAGCACGCGGAGGGGGCAGGGCGGGGCGGCACGGGGGGGGGGGCGGTGAGGGAGCACGCGGAGGGGGCGGGGCGGCATGGAGGAGGGCTGCTCCGTGGGAGGGGCAGTGAGGAGGGTGCAGTGTACTGTGGGAGGGGCACACCGTGGTAGCTGTCCTCCCATCGATATTTTGTGTTTGTTGCTAAGACTGTATGTGAGGGTGTAGTGTGTGTGTACTCTGACAGACTTTTTCTCGTGTCCATGCACACTTGTTCCTCTAATTCCTGTTCTATCCCAACGAGATGACCATCTCCCCCCTCCCACCCCATCTGCAAATTCCTCAGCTCCACCCAGAAAGCCTCACCGGACGATTCCATCTGGGATTCCCACTGTGATGTTCTCCTTGATCAAAAATGCAACTGCTCCCGTATGTCTCTTTCCCCCACCCGTCCCCCTCTCCCCCCGCCCCATGTCTCTTTCCCCCACCCCATGTCCCCCTGCCCCCCCGCCTCTGTCCCGCCCACAGCACCTGTACCTGGAACATCGAGCTTCCTCACTGTCTCTCATACCCCACTTCCAATGTTGTTCTCCTAACGCAAAGTAAACTGATTATCAGATACGTACATCACCATATACAACCCCGAGATTCATTTTCTCGCAGGCATTTACAGGAACGTAAAGAAATACAATGGAGTGAATGAAAAACGATACATATGTAAGTAAAGACTGAGAAACAGCCAATGTACAAAGTACGACAAACTGTACAAATAAAAAATAATAATACTGAGAACACGAGTTGTAGAGACCTTGAAAGTGAGTCTGTAGTTTGTGGAATCAGTTCGGTGTTGTGGTGAGTGCAGTAATCCTCACCGGTTCCCCTGATGGTTGAAAGGTAATAACAAATGTTCCTGTATCTAATGGTGTGGGATCTAAGACTCTGTACCTCCTGCTCGATGGTAGGAGCGAGGAGAGCTTAATCTCGGTGGTGGGGGGGCCTTGATGATGGATGCTGCTTTCTTGTGCCAGTGCTTCATATCAATGTGCTCAGTGGTGAGGAGGGCTTTGCCTGTGACAGACTGGGCTGTATCCACCTCTTTCTGTAGACTTTTCCATTCCTGGGCATTGGTGTTTTCGTACCAGGCTGTGATGCAACAAGTGAGGATACGTCCACTCTGCATCTATAGAAGTTTGTCAAAAGTTTTTGGTGACTTGCCAAATCTACACACACATCTAAGAAAGTAGAAATGCTATTGTACCTTCTTTGTCATAGAAAAGTACAGCCCATCTAGTCCATGCTGAACCATTTAAACTGCTTAGCTCCATCAACCTGCAACCCGGGACCATAGCCCTCCATATACCTATTCAAACTTCTCTTTAAAGTTGAAATCAAGCTTGCATCCACCTCTCGCTCAATGCCAGTCTTGTCTGACCGTGGAGCAGGTGTCCGTTCAGTGTTGCTGCATGTTGACCACCCCCGCAGACGCGTGTTTTGAAGATGCTCGTCACTTCTGTGAGCTGGAAGAGACCGTGATTCTTCCGCACATGGAGCGTGCAAGACTGCAGCCCCTTTTCGCGTATTTGCGGGGGGGGCTGCTCCTTGCCTTCAGGTTGCAGCTTAGCCCCACTCCCTTCATAGTGGACATCCAGGATGGAGGCTGGCGGTGAGGGAGAGAAGGACGTTCCCTGATGATGGACGCTGCTTTCCTGTGACAGCATCTTTGTTAACCGTTTTTCTGTTTAAGCAGTGCCACATGCATTGTAAATATCTGTTCTTTACGGACTGGAGTAGCACCACAATCTTGTCTTGAGCAATGACAATAAAGCTCTATTCTGTTCTATATTTTCCTCCAATCACCTTAAAATTATACCCCCTTGTTTTAGCCACTTCTGCCCTGGGTAAATGTCTCTGACTGCCCACTCGATCTTTGCCTCTTCTCATCTGGCACCTCTGTCGAGTCACTCCTCTGTTGCAGTACTACAGAATTGTAACTTGCGATAAGTGTATATTTGTAAATAAGAAGGGGGGTGTGTTGACTGCCTTCCTGTGTTCCATCCTGCGCAGGCCGAGTCTGGGAAGGAGCTGGAGGCGCACACGGGCTGCGGTCTGGTGAAGGGCCATGCGTACGGAGTGACGGAAGTGCGAAAACTCCGGCCCGGCCGAGGAATCTGGTCACTTTTCAGCGCTGAGAAGCTGAGACTGGTGCGGTTACGGAACCCGTGGGGCAGCACTGAATGGGATGGGCCCTGGAGCGATGGGTGAGTCTCCCGGTGACGGCCAGTACACACAACTCACACATGCACACACAAATACCTTTTGCTGGAGGAACTCAGCAGGCCGGATAGCATATGTGGAGGGGAATAAATAGGTGAGGTTTCGGTCCGAGATCCTTCATCGGCTCTCACCCTGAAACGTCGACTGTTCATTCATCCTCCACAGATGCTTCCTGACTGCTGAGTTCCTCCAGCACTGTGTGTGTGTGTGTGTGTGTGTGTGTGTGTTGCTCTTTGTAGCAGTTGCTATCAAACAAACCAAAAACCACTCAGAGACCAGCATGGGAAATTGACTGTATGATGCACTCTCCAAATACTGAAGTTCGAAAGTTCATTTGATCCTTTATTGAGAAACCAGCAAAAACAAACTATCATGTGACGATAATATAGAAGGTTTCATTTAGTATCAGAGAATGTATACAGTATGCAACCTGAAATTCTTACTCTTCACAGACATCCTCAAAACAGAAAAACCCCACACAGAATGAATGCTAGAACCCCGAAGCCCCCTCTTCCACGCACAAGCAGCAGCAAAGCATCTACCCTCCCCACTCCTCCTCCCTCAGCAAAAGCATGAGCCCCCACCACCAGCAGCAAAGGCCCCAGAGACCATGATCTGCCATCCTTCAAAAATCACTGTTCATCCCAACAGTTCAACATGCCATAGTCTGTCTGTCTGTCTGTCTCTCTCTCACACACACACACACACACACACACACACACACACACGAGCTATCACTCCAGCCACAGCAAGAGTGATTTTGATGTTACCCTCAGCAGCAATGCTTTTATTTTGAGGTCCCTGACTCGCGAATTGGCAGCAAACTCTCTCTCACCATTGAGAAAGAGAGAGAGAGAGCGCCATTTCTCGAGTGCAGAGGCCTCCAACAGCCACACCGGCTGTCTCAATGTTCCGATCACCTGCAATGCTTCAGTCAGCGACACTGGCGAGAAATTGGGTCGTCTGCAAAGCCGCGCGAGGCCGCGCCCTGAACACGCACGTCTTCTGGGCCGCTCCTGGAGATATTGAAAATAGCCTCTCGGCGAGCACCAAGAGTAGAAAACCACAGCCCTGAAGAACCGTGGTTTGAGTGCAGCTGTAGATCACGGACTCCGACAGAACTCCAGCCACCTTGAAAAGGAAAGAAGAGACATTAGAGAGAAGAATTTTAAACTGTTTCATAGATGGACTGGGCAAAGTCACTCTCTGAAAACTAGTGATATAACAAAACAAGCAGCCTAAGCGTATTCAAACATACTTAAACCAAACATTCTTCAACATATTTAAACAATAAATATCTGGATCCTTGACTTCCTCACTGGAAGACCACTATCTGTGCAGATCGGAAATCACATCTCCACCTCACTCGTGCACCTCGGGGTGTGTGCTTAGCCCGCTGCTCTTCCCTCTACACCCACACCTGTGTGGCTAGGCATAGCTCAAATGCCATCTACAAATCTGCTATTGTTGGCAGAATTTCAGATAGTGATGGGAGGGCGCACAGGAGCAAGATATTCCAGCTAGGTGAGTGGAGTCACAGCAACAACCTTGCACCCAATGTTAGCAACACCAAAGAACTGATTGTGGACTTCAGAAAAGGCAAGATGAGGGAACACACACCAGTCCTCGTAGAGGGATCCGAAGTGGAAAGGGTGAGCAGTTTCAAGTCCCTGGGTGTCAACATCTCTGAGGATCATCCTGGGCCCAACATAGTGATTGAATTACAAAGAAGGCACGGATAGCAGCTGTACTTCATTGGAAGTTTGAGGAGATTTGGTTTGTCAGCAAAGTATCTCGCAGATTTCTACAGATGTACCATGGCGAGCATTCCAACTGGCTGCATCACTGTCTGGAATGGGGGAGTGGTGGAGGGGGCGCTACTACACAGGACCGTAAGAAGCTACAGAAAGTTGCAAGCTGCTGTTAGCCTACAGAGGAGAGGTTAACACCCTGACGCAGTGGTGCCAAGATGACAACCTCTCCCTCAATGTCCAAAAAACAAAGAGCTGATCGTGGATTACAGGAGGAACCGAGCAACATCAATGGGTCTACAGTTGAGAGAGTGAGTAGTTTCAAGTTCCTCGGTATACACATCACCGATGATCTCACCTGGACCGTACACACTGGCTTTGTGGCAAAAAAAGCACAACAGCGTCTCTTCCACCTCAGGCGACTGAAGAAGTTCGGCATGAGCTCCCAAATCCTCAAGACCTTCAACAGGGGCACCATTGAGACCATCCTGACTGGCTGTATCACTGCCTGGTATGGGAACTGCACCAACCCTGGTCACTGGGCACTGCAGAGACTGGTATGTGACCACCCAGTGAATCTGTGGGTCTGAACTTCCCTCCAGTGAGGACATTTACAGCAGTAGGTGCAGAAAGAAGGCCTGGAAGATCATCTGGGACTGTAGTCACCCCAATCATAAACTGTCTCAGCTGTTTCTGTCTGGCAAATGGTACCACAGCATTAAAGCCAGGACCAACAGGCTACAGGAGAACTTCTTTCTACAAGTCATTAGACTTCTAAATTCTCATGTCTGTGCTTTGTGACGGAGTCATAATGCAAAGATATTTACTCCCTCAAGTTGTGGGATGGATGTAAGTTTTAAATAAATTCAAACTCAGTCAGCTGCATCATGGGTACCAGCCTCCCCAGCATCCAGGACATCTTCAAGGAGTGGTGCTTCAAAAAGGTGGCGTCTGTCATTAAGGACCCCCATCACCCAGGTCACGCCTTGCTCTCATTGTTAAAAGAAGCCTGAAGGCACACACTTCACGATTCAGGAACAGCTTCTTCCCCTGTGCCATCCGATCTGTGAATGGACATCGAACGAACATACACTACATCATTACTTTTTCTTCCCCTTTTTGCATGACTTATATAACTTTTTAAAATATATACACTGACTGTAATTTACAGACATTTTTATTGTAATGTACTGCTGCCGCATAACAACAAATCTCACAACATATGCCAGTGATATTAAACCTGACTGTGATTCTGATATTGGGAATGGTGAGGGTGGAGCACTACGGGAGGGGTGTGGGACAGGTGGCAGAGAAGAAGTGTCAAGGATGAGGGGGATGGTGCAGGTGCAGACTCACCCAGCCCTCAGACACCAGGCAAGGTCATTTGATTCCAGACAATTGGATTATTGATCATTACAGAATGATCTGTGGTGCTTCCTTCTCCCTTCCCCTTTTCCCAACCATGATTCCCCTCTCCCTGCCCCCTTCCCACTCTCAGTCCACAACAGAGACCCCGATCAGAATCTAGTTTATCATCACTCACGTATGTCATGGAATTTGTTTTTGCGGCAGCAGTACGGTGCAATACGTAAAATTACAATACTGTGCAAAAGTCTTAGGTACTCTGGCTATATATACGTGCCTAAAACTTTTGCACAGTGCCAGTTATCTAGGTGTGGCTAAAATGGAGGCGTTGGCTCACAACACGTCCAGAAGTAATGTATTCAGAGCTGTCAGAATCACCTCCTGCAGCCCCAGAGTCAACTCCTGCAAACACTATTGAAATGGCCCCAGAGCCTGGGATTGTTGCACAGGTCTCACGTGCCAAGCAGAGTGACCTCTCTGGTAAGGAAGATAGTTATCCTCCGAGAGTAACAAATCCTCAGGCTTGAAAGGGACAATTTAAAATATCGAGTCAGAGTTTACAGCTAAGTACGGAGGAGTGTTGTGTATTTAATATTTCAGTAATATTGTAAATATATATTTACATAATTCATTATGGGTTATATGTAAAAGTACGTGAATGGCTTACGTCATTACGTCACCACATCGTGTGTGCCTCACAACAGAAAAGTTAAGTGTACACGTTTCCCCAGGCTCCCGTGATTTTCTTTTGATTAGATTTTGGAGTTACAAAATGCTGGCCCTGGGTCAGAGGGATGTGGTCCAAGACTGCCTGAGGTGAAGGGGGTTGTGGGTCGGATGGTGAGACAAGGGGTCGTAGTAGAGGTTCTGGGGTTGGAGGGGTGAGGGGGGAAGGTAATTAGGTAAACAATACAAACACAAGAGATTCTACAGATGCTGGAAATCCAGAGCAACACACAGAAAATGCTGGAGGAGCTCAGCAGGTCAGGCAGCATCCATGGAGAGGAATAAACAGTTGAAGTTTTGGGCTGAGACCCTTCATCCAGGCATTAGTATATGAGGCGTCTGTTATCACTGCCTTCTCCCATTTTGTGCCCAGGTCAGAAGAATGGGAAAGAGTCGGCAAGAGGGAGCGAGAGAAGATGGGAGTTACCGTCAAGGATGATGGGGAATTCTGGTAACTTTCTTCCCCCGACAAGCGCTGTAACCTCCCCCCGATCACTCTAATTCTGGCCTTCAGATTGACCTGAATTTAATTGCATTGCCAGTAGTGGCCCTGGAATCCCCCTACTAAACCTCCCAACTCAACCCCCCGCCCCCTGCTGAACACCCAAACTGGAGTTAGTTTTCTGAACAGTTTTATCTCCATTGTAGGTGAGATGTTAACATCGCACTCCCTCCTTGCCACCCCTCCTATCACACAATGCTCCCTCCTGCCCGACACTCCCATGATGCAACGCACTTTCCTGCTTGCCCCTCCTATCAGGGCATATTATTATGTCCCTCGGTGTGGCACTCTCTCCTCACCTCCTCTCCCGCGGTGGGGTTCTCCTTTACTGCCGCCCGTCCCACAGGACAGTGCTCCCTCCTCACTATCCCCCCCCACAATGTGAGGCACTCTCCCCTCACCTCCCCTCCCGCGGTGGGGTTCTCCTTTACTGCCGCCCGTCCCACAGGACAGTGCTCCCTCCCCGCTGCCCCTCCCGCGGAGTGGCGCATCCTTCTGGCGCCCGTCCTGCAGCACACGCCCCCTCCAGCCGTCCGCATGTTCTGCATTCAGGGTAACTACGCTCGAGATTCTGTGTTTGACCTCGCCCCCAGGATGAGCTTTGAGGACTTCATGTGGAACTTCACCGACCTGGTCGTGTGCCGACGCATCAACACCTCCATCCTCAGCTTCCACAAGACATGGGCAGAGGCTCGGACCTTCGCCCAGTGGTCCGTGAGCACCGACGCTCTCCAGAACCGCAGTGGGGGATGCCTGAATAACCGGCACACCTTTCTACAGAACCCGCAGGTCCGGGCCCCTCGGCTCCTCGCACACCTCCATTTGTACAGCACCTTCTAGCAGGGTGTGAGGCTCCGGGGGGGGGGGGGGGGTGGGCAGGGAATGATCAGACAGGGCACCTAATCACCAAACACAGAGGGAAGTCCGGAAGATGGAGGGAATTCCAGAGCTCAGGACACGTGCAGCTGACAGAGTGATTGGAATGATAGAGAGGCTGGAACAAGGGGAGGGGAGATGAATTGGAGGAGGTTACAGAGACAGGGAGGGGTGTAGGGGATGGAGGGGTTACAGAGACAAGGAGTGATGTAGGGGATGGAGGGGGTTACAGAGACAGGGAGGGGTGTAAGGGATGGGGGGGTTACAGAAACAGGGAAGGGTGTAGGGGATGGAAGGGTTACAGAGACAGGGAGGGGTGTAGGGGATGGAGGGGTTACAGAGACAGGGAGGGGTGTAGGTGATGGAGGGGTTACAGAGACAGGGAGGGGTGTAGGGGATGGAGGGGTTACAGAGACAGGGAGGGGTGTAGGGGATGGAGGGGTTACAGAGACAGGGAGGGGTGTAGGGGATGGAGTGGTGACAGAGACAGGGAGGGGTGTAGGGGATGGAGGGGTTACAGAGACAGGGTGCCGTGTAGGGGATGGAGGGGTTACAGAGACAGGGAGGGGTGTAGGGGATGGAGGGGTTACAGAGACAGGGAGGGGTGTAGGTGATGGAGGGGTTACAGAGACAGGGAGGGGTGTAGGGGATGGAGGGGTTACAGAGACAGGGAGGGGTGTAGGGGATGGAGGGGTTACAGAGACAGGGAGGGGTGTAGGGGATGGAGTGGTGACAGAGACAGGGAGGGGTGTAGGGGATGGAGGGGTTACAGAGACAGGGTGCCGTATAGGGGATGGAGGGGTTACAGAGACAGGGAGGGGTGTAGGGGATGGAGGGCGTTACAGAGACAGGGAGGGGTGTAGGGGATGGAGGGGGTTACAGAGACAGGGAGGGGTGTACGGAATGGAGGGGGTTACAGAGACAGGGAGGGTTGTAGGGGATGGAGGGGTTACAGAGACAGGGAGGGGTGTAGGGGATGGACATGTTACAGAGACAGGGAGGGGTGTAGGGGATGGAGGGGTTATAGAGACAGGGAGGGCTGTAGGGGATGCGGGGGTTACAAATACAGGAAGGGGTGTAGGGGATGGAGGAGGTTACAGAGACAGGGAGGGGTGTAGGGGAGGGAGGGGGTTACAGAGACGGAGGGGTGTAGGGGATGCGGGGGTTACAGAGACCGGGAGGGGTGTAGGGGATGGAGGGGGTTACAGAGACAGGGAGGGGTGTAGGGGATGCAGGATGTTACAGAGACAGGGAGCGGTGTAGGGGCTGGAGGGGGTTACAGAGACGGAGGGGTGTAGGGGCTGGAGGGGGTTACAGAGATGGGGGGTGTAGGGGCTGGAGGGGGTTACAGAGACAGGGAGGGGTGTAGGGGATGGAGGGGGTTACAGAGACAGGGAGGGGTGTAGGGGATGCAGGATGTTACAGAGACAGGGAGCGGTGTAGGGGGTGGAGGGGGTTGCAGAGACGGAGGGGTGTAGGGGCTGGAGGGAGTTACAGAGACGGAGGGGTGTAGGGGCTGGAGGGGGTTACAGAGACAGTGGGGGTGTAGGGGCTGGAGGGGGTTACAGAGACAGGGAGGGGTGTAGGGGATGCGGGGGTTACAGAGACAAGGGGGGTGTAGGGGATGGAGGGGTTACAGAGACAGGGAGGGCTGTAGGGGATGGAGGGGGTTACAGAGACAGGGAGGGGTGTAGGGGATGGAGGAGGTTACAGAGACAGGGAGGGGTGTGGGGAGGGAGGGGGTTACAGAGACGGAGTGGTGTAGGGGATGCGGGGGTTACAGAGACAGGGAGGGGTGTAGGGGATAGAGGGGGTTACAGAGACAGGGAGGGGTGTAGGGGATGGAGGGGGTTACAGAGACAGGGAGGGCTGTAGGGGATGGAGGGGGTTACAGAGACAGGGAGGGGTGTAGGGGATGCAGGATGTTACAGAGACAGGGAGCGGTGTAGGGGCTGAAGGGGGTTACAGAGACGGAGGGGTGTAGGGGCTGGAGGGGGTTACAGAGACGGGGGGTGTAGAGGCTGGAGGGGGTTACAGAGACAGGGAGGGGAGTAGGGGATGGAGGGGTTACAGAGACAGAGAGGGGTGTAGGGGATGGAGGGGGTTAGAGAGACAGGGAGGGGTGTAGGGGATGGAGGGGGATACAGAGACAGGGAGGGGTGTAGGGGATGCAGGATGTTACAGAGACAGGGAGCGGTGTAGGGGCTGGAGGGGGTTACAGAGACGGAGGGGTGTAGGGGCTGGAGGGGGTTACAGAGACAGGGAGGGGTGTAGGGGATGCAGGATGTTACAGAGACAGGGAGCGGTGTAGGGGGTGGAGGGGGTTACAGAGACGGAGGGGTGTAGGGGCTGGAGGGGGTTACAGAGACGGAGGGGTGTAGGTGCTGGAGGGGGTTACAGAGACAGTGGGGGTGTAGGGGCTGGAGGGGGTTACAGAGACAGGGAGGGGTGTAGGGGATGCGGGGGTTACAGACATGGGGGGTGTAGGGAATGGAGGGGTTACAGAGACAGGGAGGGCTGTAGGGGATGGAGGGGGTTACAGAGACAGGGAGGGGTGTAGGGGAGGGAGGGGGTTACAGAGACGGAGGGGTGTAGGGGATGCGGGGGTTACAGAGACAGGGAGGGGTGTAGGGGATGGAGGGGGTTACAGAGACGGAGTGGTGTAGGGGATGGAGGGGGTTACAGAGACAGGGAGGGGTGTAGGGGATGGAGGGGGTTACAGAGACAGGGAGGGGTGTAGGGGATGGAGGGGTTACAGAGACAGAGAGGGGTGTAGGGGATGGAGGGGGTAAGAGAGACAGGGAGGGGTGTAGGGGATGGAGGGGGTTACAGAGACAGGGAGGGGTGTAGGGGATGCAGGATGTTACAGAGACAGGGAGAGGTGTAGGGGGTGGAGGGGGTTACAGAGACGGAGGGGTGTAGGGGCTGGAGGGGGTTACAGAGACGGAGGGGTGCAGGGGCTGGAGGGGGTTACAGAGATGGAGGGGTGTAGGGGATGGAGGGGGTTACAGAGACAGGGAGGGGTGTAGGGGATGGAGGGGGTCAGAGAGACAGGGAGGGGTGTAGGGGATGGAGGGGTTACAGAGACAGGGAGGGGTGTAGGGGATGGAGGGGTTACAGAGACAGACAGGGGTGTAGGGTATGGAGGGGGTTAGAGAGACGGAGTGGTGTAGGGGATGGAGGGGGTTACAGAGACAGGGAGGGGTGTAGGTGCAGGATGTTACAGAGACAGGGAGCAGTGTAGGGGGTGGAGGGGGTTACAGAGACGGAGGGGTGTAGGGGCTGGAGGGGGTTACAGAGACAGGGGGGTGTAGAGGCTGGAGGGGGTTATAGAGACGGGAAGGGGTGTAGGGGATGGAGGGGTTACAGAGACGGGGAGGGGTGTAGGGGATGGAGGGGTTACAGAGACAGGGAGGGGTGTAGGGGATGGAGGGGTTACAGAGACAGGGAGGGGTGTAGGGGATGGAGGGGATTACACAGACAGGGTGGGGTGTAGGGGATGGAGGGGGTTACAGAGACAGGGAGGGGTGTAGGGGATGCGGGGGTTACAGAGACAGGGGGGGTGTAGGGGATGGAGGGGTTACAGAGACAGGGAGGGGTGTAGGTGATGGAGGGGTTACAGAGACAGGGAGGGGTGTAGGGGATGGAGGGGTTACAGAGACAGGGAGGGGTTACAGAGACAGGGAGGGGTGTAGGGGATGGAGTGGTGACAGAGACAGGGAGGAGTGTAGGGGATGGAGGAGTTACAGAGACAGGGAGGGGTGTAGGGGATGGAGGGGTTACAGAGACTGGGTGCCGTGTAGGGGATGGAGGGGTTACAGAGACAGGGAGGGGTGTAGGGGATGGAGGGCGTTACAGAGACAGGGAGGGCTGTAGGGGATGGAGTGGTGACAGAGACGGGGAGAGGTGTAGGGGATGGAGGGGTTACAGAGACAGGGAGGGGTGTCGTGGTTGGAGGGGTTACAGAGACAGGGAGGGGTGTAGGGGATGGAGGGGTTACAGAGACAGAGAGGGGTGTAGGGGATGGAGGGGGTTACAGAGACCAGGAGGGGTGTAGGGGATGGAGGGGTTACAGAGACAGGGAGGGGTGTAGGGGATGGAGAGGGTTACAGAGACAGGGAGGGGTGTACGGAATGGAGGGGGTTACAGAGACAGGGAGGGTTGTAGGGGATGGAGGGGTTACAGAGACAGGGAGGGGTGTAGGGGATGGACATGTTACAGAGACAGGGAGGGGTGTAGGGGATGGATGGGTTATAGAGACAGGGAGAGGTGTAGGCGATGCGGGGGTTACAAATACAGGGAGGGGTGTAGGGGATGGAGGAGGTTACAGAGACAGGGAGGGGTGTAGGGGAGGGAGGGGGTTACAGAGACGGAGGGGTGTAGGGGATGCGGGGGTTACAGAGACGGAGGGGTGTAGGGGCTGGAGGGGGTTACAGAGATGGGGGGTGTAGGGGCTGGAGGGGTTACAGAGACAGGGAGGGGTGTAGGGGATGGAGGGGATTACACAGACAGGGTGGGGTGTAGGGGATGGAGGGGGTTACAGAGACAGGGAGGGGTGTAGGGGATGGAGGGGGTTACAGAGACGAAGGGGTGTAGGGGATGGAGGGGGTTAGAGAGACAGGGAGGGGTGTAGGGGATGGAGGGGTTACAGAGACAGGGAGGGGTGTAGGGGCTGGAAGGGGTTACAGAGACAGGGAGGGGTGTAGGGGATGCAGGATGTTACAGAGACGGAGGGGTGTAGGGAATGGAGGGGGTTACAGAGACGGAGGGGTGTAGGGACTGGAGGGGGTTACAGAGACAGGGAGGGGTGTAGGGGATGGAGGGGTTACAGAGACAGAGAGGGGTGTAGGGGATGGAGGTGGTTACAGAGACAGGGAGGGGTGAAGGGGATGCAGGATGTTACAGAGACAGGGAGGGGTGTAGGGGATGGAGGAGTTTACAGAGACAGGGAGGGGTGTAGGGGAGGGAGGGGGTTACAGAGACAGAGAGGGGTGTAGGGGATGGAGGGGCTTAGAGAGACAGGGAGGGGTGTAGGGGATGCAGGATGTTACAGAGACAGGGAGCGGTGTAGGGGCTGGAGGGGGTTACAGAGACGGAGGGGTGTAGGGGCTGGAGGGCGTTACAGAGACGGGGGGTGTAGGGGCTGGAGGGGGTTACAGAGACAGGGAGGGGTGTAGGGGATGGAGGGGGTTAGAGAGACAGGGAGGGGTGTAGGGGATGGAGGGGTTACAGAGAGGGAGGGGTGTAGGGGATGGAGGGGTTACAGAGACAGAGAGGGTGTAGGGGATGGAGGGGGTTAGAGAGACAGGGAGGGGTGTAGGGGATGGAGGGGGTTACAGAGACAGGGAGGGGTGTAGGGGATGCAGGATGTTACAGAGACAGAAGGCGGTGTAGGGGGTGGAGGGGGTTACAGAGACGGAGGGGTGTAGGGGCTGGAGGGGGTTACAGAGACAGTGGGGGTGTAGGGGCTGGAGGGGGTTACAGAGACAGGGAGGGGTGTAGGGGATGGAGGGGTTACAGAGACGGGGAGGGGTGTAGGGGATGGAGGGGTTACAGAGACAGGGAGGGGTGTAGGGGATGGAGGGGATTACACAGACGGGGAGTGGTGTAGGGGATGGAGGGGGTTAGAGAGACAGGGAGGGTTGTAGGGGATGCAGGATGTTACAGAGACAGGGAGCGGTGTAGGGGGTGGAGGGGGTTACAGAGACGGAGGGGTGTAGGGGCTGGTGGGGGTTACAGAGACGGGGGGTGTAGGGGCTGGAAGGGGTTACAGAGACAGGGAGGGGTGTAGGGGATGGAGGGGTTACAGGATCAGAGAGGGGTGTAGGGGATGGAGGGGTTACAGAGACAGGGAGGGGTGTAGGGGATGGAGGGGTTACAGAGACAGGGAGGGGTGTAGGGGATGGAGGGGATTACATAGACAGGGTGGGGTGTAGGGGATGGAGGGGGTTACAGAGACAGGGAGGGGTGTAGGGGATGGAGGGGGTTACAGAGACGGAGGTGTGTAGGGGATGGAGCGGGTTAGAGAGACAGGGAGGGGTGTAGGGGATGGTGGGGTTACAGAGACAGGGAGGCGTGTAGGGGCTGGAAGGGGTTACAGAGACAGGGAGGGGTGTAGGGGATGCAGGATGTTACAGAGACAGGGAGGGGTGTTGGGAATGGAGGGGGTTACAGAGACGGAGGGGTGTAGGGAATGGAGGGGGTTACAGTGATGGAGGGGTGTAGGGGCTGGAGGGGGTTACAAAGACAGGGAGGGGTGTAGGGCATGTAGGGGTAACAAAGACGGAGGTGTGTACGGGATGGAGGGGGTTACAGAGACAGGGAAGGGTGTAGGGGCTGGAGGGGGTTACAGAGACGGAGGGGTGTAGGGGCTGGAGGGGGTTACAGAGACAGTGGGGGTGTAGGGGCTGGAGGGGGTTACAGAGACAGGGAGGGGTGTAGGGGATGGAGGGGTTACAGAGACGGGGAGGGGTGTAGGGGATGGAGGAGTTACAGAGACAGGGAGGGGTGTAGGGGATGGAGGGGTTACAGAGACAGGGAGGGGTGTAGGGGATGGAGGGGATTACACAGACAGGGTGGGGTGTAGGGGATGGAGGGGGTTACAGAGACAGGGAGGGGTGTAGGGGATGGAGGGGGTTACAGAGACGAAGGGGTGTAGGGGATGGAGGGGGTTAGAGAGACAGGGAGGGGTGTAGGGGATGGAGGGGTTACAGAGACAGGGAGGGGTGTAGGGGCTGGAAGGGGTTACAGAGACAGGGAGGGGTGTAGGGGATGCAGGATGTTACAGAGACAGGGAGGGGTGTTGGGAATGGAGGGGGTTACAGAGACGGAGGGGTGTAGGGAATGGAGGGGGTTACAGAGACGGAGGGGTGTAGGGACTGGAGGGGGTTACAGAGACAGGGAGGGGTGTAGGGGATGGAGGGGTTACAGAGACAGAGAGGGGTGTAGGGGATGGAGGGGGTTAGAGAGACAGGGAGGGGTGTAGGGGATGGAGGTGGTTACAGAGACAGGGAGGGGTGAAGGGGATGCAGGATGTTACAGAGACAGGGAGGGGTGTAGGGGATGGAGGAGTTTACAGAGACAGGGAGGGGTGTAGGGGAGGGAGGGGGTTACAGAGACAGAGAGGGGTGTAGGGGATGGAGGGGGTTAGAGAGACAGGGAGGGGTGTAGGGAATGCAGGATGTTACAGAGACAGGGAGGGGTGTTGGGAATGGAGGGGGTTACAGAGACGGAGGGGTGTAGGGAATGGAGGGGGTTACAGAGACGGAGGGGTGTAGGGACTGGAGGGGGTTACAGAGACAGGGAGGGGTGTAGGGGATGGAGGGGTTACAGAGACAGAGAGGGGTGTAGGGGATGGAGGGGGTTAGAGAGACAGGGAGGGGTGTAGGGGATGGAGGTGGTTACAGAGACAGGGAGGGGTGAAGGGGATGCAGGATGTTACAGAGACAGGGAGGGGTGTAGGGGATGGAGGAGTTTACAGAGACAGGGAGGGGTGTAGGGGAGGGAGGGGGTTACAGAGACAGAGAGGGGTGTAGGGGATGGAGGGGGTTAGAGAGACAGGGAGGGGTGTAGGGGATGCAGGATGTTACAGAGACAGGGAGCGGTGTAGGGGCTGGAGGGGGTTACAGAGACGGAGGGGTGTAGGGGCTGGAGGGGGTTACAGAGACGGGGGGGTGTAGGGGCTGGAGGGGGTTACAGAGACAGGGAGGGGTGTAGGGGATGGAAGGGGTTAGAGAGACAGGGAGGGGTGTAGGGGATGGAGGGGTTACAGAGACAGAGAGGGTGTAGGGGATGGAGGGGGTTAGAGAGACAGGGAGGGGTGTAGGGGATGGAGGGGGTTACAGAGACAGAAGGCGGTGTAGGGGGTGGAGGGGGTTACAGAGACGGAGGGGTGTAGGGGCTGGAGGGGGTTACAGAGACAGTGGGGGTGTAGGGGCTGGAGGGGGTTACAGAGACAGGGAGGGGTGTAGGGGATGGAGGGGTTACAGAGACGGGGAGGGGTGTAGGGGATGGAGGGGATTACACAGACAGGGTGGGGTGTAGGGGATGGAGGGGGTTACAGAGACAGAGGGGTGTAGGGGATGGAGGGGGTTACAGAGACGGAGGGGTGTAGGGGATGGAGGGGGTTAGAGAGACAGGGAGGGGTGTAGTGGATGGAGGGGTTACAGAGACAGGGAGGGGTGTAGGGGCTGGAAGGGGTTACAGAGACAGGGAGGGGTGCAGGGGATGCAGGATGTTACAGAGACAGGGAGGGGTGTTGGGAATGGAGGGGGTTACAGAGACGGAGGGGTGTAGCGAATGGAGGGGGTTACAGAGACGGAGGGGTGTAGGGGCTGGACGGGGTTACAGAGACAGGGAGGGGTGTAGGGGATGGAGGGGTTACAGAGACAGGGAGGGGTGTAGGGGATGCAGGATGTTACAGAGACGGAGCGGTGTAGGGGGTGGAGGGGGTTACAGAGACGGAGGGGTGTAGGGGCTGGAGGGGTTACAGAGACGGAGGGGTGTAGGGAATGGAGGGGGTTACAGTGACGGAGGGGTGTAGGGGCTGGAGGGGGTTACAAAGACAGGGAGGGGTGTAGGGCATGTAGGGGTAACAAAGACGGAGGTGTGTACGGGATGGAGGGGGTTACAGAGACAGGGAAGGGTGTAGGGGCTGGAGGGGGTTACAGAGACGGAGGGGTGTAGGGGCTGGAGGGGGTTACAGAGACAGTGGGGGTGTAGGGGCTGGAGGGGGTTACAGAGACAGGGAGGGGTGTAGGGGATGGAGGGGTTACAGAGACGGGGAGGGGTGTAGGGGATGGAGGAGTTACAGAGACAGGGAGGGGTGCAGGGGATGGAGGGGTTACAGAGACAGGGAGGGGTGTAGGGGATGGAGGGGATTACACAGACGGTGGGGTGTAGGGGATGGAGGGGGTTACAGAGACAGGGAGGGGTGTAGGGGATGGAGGGGGTTACAGAGACGAAGGGGTGTAGGGGATGGAGGGGGTTAGAGAGACAGGGAGGGGTGTAGGGGATGGAGGGGTTACAGAGACAGGGAGGGGTGTAGGGGCTGGAAGGGGTTACAGAGACAGGGAGGGGTGTAGGGGATGCAGGATGTTACAGAGACAGGGAGGGGTGTTGGGAATGGAGGGGGTTACAGAGACGGAGGGGTGTAGGGAATGGAGGGGGTTACAGAGACGGAGGGGTGTAGGGACTGGAGGGGGTTACAGAGACAGGGAGGGGTGTAGGGGATGGAGGGGTTACAGAGACAGAGAGGGGTGTAGGGGATGGAGGGGGTTAGAGAGACAGGGAGGGGTGTAGGGGATGGAGGTGGTTACAGAGACAGGGAGGGGTGAAGGGGATGCAGGATGTTACAGAGACAGGGAGGGGTGTAGGGGATGGAGGAGTTTACAGAGACAGGGAGGGGTGTAGGGGAGGGAGGGGGTTACAGAGACAGAGAGGGGTGTAGGGGATGGAGGGGGTTAGAGAGACAGGGAGGGGTGTAGGGGATGCAGGATGTTACAGAGACAGGGAGCGGTGTAGGGGCTGGAGGGGGTTACAGAGACGGAGGGGTGTAGGGGCTGGAGGGGGTTACAGAGACGGGGGGGTGTAGGGGCTGGAGGGGGTTACAGAGACAGGGAGTGGTGTAGGGGATGGAAGGGGTTAGAGAGACAGGGAGGGGTGTAGGGGATGGAGGGGTTACAGAGAGGGAGGGGTGTAGGGGATGGAGGGGTTACAGAGACAGAGAGGGTGTAGGGGATGGAGGGGGTTAGAGAGACAGGGAGGGGTGTAGGGGATGGAGGGGGTTACAGAGACAGAAGGCGGTGTAGGGGGTGGAGGGGGTTACAGAGACGGAGGGGTGTAGGGGCTGGAGGGGGTTACAGAGACAGTGGGGGTGTAGGGGCTGGAGGGGGTTACAGAGACAGGGAGGGGTGTAGGGGATGGAGGGGTTACAGAGACGGGGAGGGGTGTAGGGGATGGAGGGGTTACAGAGACAGGGAGGGGTGTAGGGGATGGAGGGGATTACACAGACAGGGTGGGGTGTAGGGGATGGAGGGGGTTACAGAGACAGAGAGGGGTGTAGGGGCTGGAGGGGGTTACAGAGACGGAGGGGTGTAGGGGCTGGAGGGGGTTACAGAGACAGTGGGGGTGTAGGGGCTGGAGGGGGTTACAGAGACAGGGAGGGGTGTAGGGGATGGAGGGGTTACAGAGACGGGGAGGGGTGTAGGGGATGGAGGAGTTACAGAGACAGGGAGGGGTGTAGGGGATGGAGGGGTTACAGAGACAGGGAGGGGTGTAGGGGATGGAGGGGATTACACAGACAGGGTGGGGTGTAGGGGATGGAGGGGGTTACAGAGACAGGGAGGGGTGTAGGGGATGGAGGGGGTTACAGAGACGAAGGGGTGTAGGGGATGGAGGGGGTTAGAGAGACAGGGAGGGGTGTAGGGGATGGAGGGGTTACAGAGACAGGGAGGGGTGTAGGGGCTGGAAGGGGTTACAGAGACAGGGAGGGGTGTAGGGGATGCAGGATGTTACAGAGACAGGGAGGGGTGTTGGGAATGGAGGGGGTTACAGAGACGGAGGGGTGTAGGGAATGGAGGGGGTTACAGAGACGGAGGGGTGTAGGGACTGGAGGGGGTTACAGAGACAGGGAGGGGTGTAGGGGATGGAGGGGTTACAGAGACAGAGAGGGGTGTAGGGGATGGAGGGGGTTAGAGAGACAGGGAGGGGTGTAGGGGATGGAGGTGGTTACAGAGACAGGGAGGGGTGAAGGGGATGCAGGATGTTACAGAGACAGGGAGGGGTGTAGGGGATGGAGGAGTTTACAGAGACAGGGAGGGGTGTAGGGGAGGGAGGGGGTTACAGAGACAGAGAGGGGTGTAGGGTTTATGGAGGGGCTTAGAGAGACAGGGAGGGGTGTAGGGGATGCAGGATGTTACAGAGACAGGGAGCGGTGTAGGGGCTGGAGGGGGTTACAGAGACGGAGGGGTGTAGGGGCTGGAGGGGGTTACAGAGACGGGGGGGTGTAGGGGCTGGAGGGGGTTACAGAGACAGGGAGGGGTGTAGGGGATGGAGGGGGTTAGAGAGACAGGGAGGGGTGTAGCGGATGGAGGGGTTACAGAGACGGGGGGGTGTAGGGGCTGGAGGGGGTTACAGAGACAGGGAGGGGTGTAGGGGATGGAGGGGGTTAGAGAGACAGGGAGGGGTGTAGGGGATGCAGGATGTTACAGAGACAGGGAGCGGTGTAGGGGCTGGAGGGGGTTACAGAGACGGAGGGGTGTAGGGGCTGGAGGGGGGTTACAGAGACGGGGGGGTGTAGGGGCTGGAGGGGGTTACAGAGACAGGGAGGGGTGTAGGGGATGGAGGGGGTTAGAGGGACAGGGAGGGGTGTAGGGGATGGAGGGGTTACAGAGAGGGAGGGGTGTAGGGGATGGAGGGGTTACAGAGACAGAGAGGGTGTAGGGGATGGAGGGGGTTACAGAGACAGTGGGGGTGTAGGGGCTGGAGGGGGGTTACAGAGACAGGGAGGGGTGTAGGGGATGGAGGGGTTACAGAGACGGGGAGGGGTGTAGGGGATGGAGGGGTTACAGAGACAGGGAGGGGTGTAGGGGATGGAGGGGATTACACAGACGGGGAGGGGTGTAGGGGATGGAGGGGGTTAGAGAGACAGGGAGGGTTGTAGGGGATGCAGGATGTTACAGAGACAGGGAGCGGTGTAGGGGGTGGAGGGGGTTACAGAGACGGAGGGGTGTAGGGGCTGGTGGGGGTTACAGAGATGGGGGGTGTAGGGGCTGGAAGGGGTTACAGAGACAGGGAGGGGTGTAGGGGATGGAGGGGTTACAGGATCAGAGAGGGGTGTAGGGGATGGAGGGGTTACAGAGACAGGGAGGGGTGTAGGGGATGGAGGGGTTACAGAGACAGGGAGGGGTGTAGGGGATGGAGGGGATTACATAGACAGGGTGGGGTGTAGGGGATGGAGGGGGTTACAGAGACAGGGAGGGGTGTAGGGGATGGAGGGGGTTACAGAGACGGAGGTGTGTAGGGGATGGAGCGGGTTAGAGAGACAGGGAGGGGTGTAGGGGATGGTGGGGTTACAGAGACAGGGAGGCGTGTAGGGGCTGGAAGGGGTTACAGAGACAGGGAGGGGTGTAGGGGATGCAGGATGTTACAGAGACAGGGAGGGGTGTTGGGAATGGAGGGGGTTACAGAGACGGAGGGGTGTAGGGAATGGAGGGGGTTACAGTGACGGAGGGGTGTAGGGGCTGGAGGGGGTTACAAAGACAGGGAGGGGTGTAGGGCATGTAGGGGTAACAAAGACGGAGGTGTGTACGGGATGGAGGGGGTTACAGAGACAGGGAAGGGTGTAGGGGCTGGAGGGGGTTACAGAGACGGAGGGGTGTAGGGGCTGGAGGGGGTTACAGAGACAGTGGGGGTGTAGGGGCTGGAGGGGGGTTACAGAGACAGGGAGGGGTGTAGGGGATGGAGGGGTTACAGAGACGGGGAGGGGTGTAGGGGATGGAGGAGTTACAGAGACAGGGAGGGGTGTAGGGGATGGAGGGGTTACAGAGACAGGGAGGGGTGTAGGGGATGGAGGGGATTACACAGACAGGGTGGGGTGTAGGGGATGGAGGGGGTTACAGAGACAGGGAGGGGTGTAGGGGATGGAGGGGGTTACAGAGACGAAGGGGTGTAGGGGATGGAGGGGGTTAGAGAGACAGGGAGGGGTGTAGGGGATGGAGGGGTTACAGAGACAGGGAGGGGTGTAGGGGCTGGAAGGGGTTACAGAGACAGGGAGGGGTGTAGGGGATGCAGGATGTTACAGAGACAGGGAGGGGTGTTGGGAATGGAGGGGGTTACAGAGACGGAGGGGTGTAGGGAATGGAGGGGGTTACAGAGACGGAGGGGTGTAGGGACTGGAGGCGGTTACAGAGACAGGGAGGGGTGTAGGGGATGGAGGGGTTACAGAGACAGAGAGGGGTGTAGGGGATGGAGGGGGTTAGAGAGACAGGGAGGGGTGTAGGGGATGGAGGTGGTTACAGAGACAGGGAGGGGTGAAGGGGATGCAGGATGTTACAGAGACAGGGAGGGGTGTAGGGGATGGAGGAGTTTACAGAGACAGGGAGGGGTGTAGGGGAGGGAGGGGGTTACAGAGACAGAGAGGGGTGTAGGGGATGGAGGGGGTTAGAGAGACAGGGAGGGGTGTAGGGGATGCAGGATGTTACAGAGACAGGGAGCGGTGTAGGGGCTGGAGGGGGTTACAGAGACGGAGGGGTGTAGGGGCTGGAGGGGGTTACAGAGACGGGGGGGTGTAGGGGCTGGAGGGGGTTACAGAGACAGGGAGGGGTGTAGGGGATGGAAGGGGTTAGAGAGACAGGGAGGGGTGTAGGGGATGGAGGGGTTACAGAGACAGAGAGGGTGTAGGGGATGGAGGGGGTTAGAGAGACAGGGAGGGGTGTAGGGGATGGAGGGGGTTACAGAGACAGAAGGCGGCGTAGGGGGTGGAGGGGGTTACAGAGACGGAGGGGTGTAGGGGCTGGAGGGGGTTACAGAGACAGTGGGGGTGTAGGGGCTGGAGGGGGTTACAGAGACAGGGAGGGGTGTAGGGGATGGAGGGGTTACAGAGACGGGGAGGGGTGTAGGGGATGGAGGGGTTACAGAGACAGGGAGGGGTGTAGGGGATGGAGGGGATTACACAGACAGGGTGGGGTGTAGGGGATGGAGGGGGTTACAGAGACAGAGAGGGGTGTAGGGGATGGAGGGGGTTACAGAGACGGAGGGGTGTAGTGGATGGAGGGGTTACAGAGACAGGGAGGGGTGTAGGGGCTGGAAGGGGTTACAGACAGGGAGGGGTGTAGGGGATGCAGGATGTTACAGAGACAGGGAGGGGTGTTGGGAATGGAGGGGGTTACAGAGACGGAGGGGTGTAGCGAATGGAGGGGGTTACAGAGACGGAGGGGTGTAGGGGCTGGACGGGGTTACAGAGACAGGGAGGGGTGTAGGGGATGGAGGGGTTACAGAGACAGGGAGGGGTGTAGGGGATGCAGGATGTTACAGAGACGGAGCGGTGTAGGGGGTGGAGGGGGTTACAGAGACGGAGGGGTGTAGAGGCTGGAGGGGTTACAGAGACGGAGGGGTGTAGGGGCTGGAGGGGGTTACAGAGACAGGGGGGGTGTAGGGGCTGGAGGGGGTTACAGAGACAGGGAGGGGTGTAGGGGATGGAGGGGTTACAGAGACGGGGAGGGGTGTAGGGGATGGAGGGGTTACAGAGACAGGGAGGGGTGTAGGGGATGGAGGGGTTACAGAGACAGGGAGGGGTGTAGGGGATGGAGGGGATTACACAGACAGGGTGGGGTGTAGGCGATGGAGGGGGTTACAGAGACGGAGGGGTGTAGGGGATGGAGGGTTTACAGAGACTGGGAGGGCTGTAGGGGATGGAGGGGGTTACAGAGACAGGGAGGGGTGTAGGGGATGGAGGAGGTTACAGAGACGGAGGGGTGTAGGGGAGGGAGGGGGTTACAGAGACAGAGAGGGGTGTAGGGGATGGAGGGGGTTAGAGAGACGGAGGGTTGTAGGGGATGCAGGATGTTACAGAGACGGAGCGGTGTAGGGGGTGAAGGGGGTTACAGAGACGGAGGGGTGTAGGGGCTGGAGGGGGTTACAGAGACGGAGGGGTGTAGGGGCTGGAGGGGGTTACAGAGACGGGGGGTGTAGGGGCTGGAAGGGGTTACAGAGACAGGGAGGGGTGTAGGGGATGGAGGGGTTACAGGATCAGGGAGGGGTGTAGGGGATGGAGGGGATTACATAGACAGGGTGGGGTGTAGGGGATGGAGGGGGTTACAGAGACAGGGAGGGGTGTAGGGGATGGAGGGGGTTACGGAGACGGAGGTGTGTAGGGGATGGAGCGGGTTAGAGAGACAGGGAGGGGTGTAGGGGATGGTGGGGTTACAGAGACTGGGAGGGGTGTAGGGGCTGGAAAGGGTTACAGAGACAGGGAGGGGTGTAGGGGATGCAGGATGTTACAGAGACAGGGAGGGGTGTTGGGAATGGAGGGGGTTACAGAGACGGAGGGGTGTAGGGAATGGAGGGGGTTACAGTGACGGAGGGGTGTAGGGGCTGGAGGGGGTTACAGAGACAGGGAGGGGTGTAGGGGATGGAGGAGGTTACAGAGACAGAGAGGGGTGTAGGGGATGGAGTGGGTTACAGAGACAGGGAGGGGTGTAGGGGATGGAGGGGTTATAGAGACAGGGAGGGGTGTAGGGGATGGAGGGGGTTACAGAGACAGGGAGAAGTGTAGGGGATGGAGGGTTTACAGAGACTGGGAGGGGTTTAGGGAATGGAGGGGTGACAGAGACGGGGAGGGGTGTAGGGGATGCAGGATGTTACAGAGACAGGGAGGGGTGTTGGGAATGGAGGGGGTTGCAGAGACGGAGGGGTGTAGGGAATGGAGGGGGTTACAGAGACAGGGAGGGGTGTAGGGGCTGGAAGGGGTTACAGAGACGGAGGGGTTTAGGGGATGGAGGGGGTTCCAGAGACAGGGAGGGGTGTTGGGAATGGAGGGGGTTACAGAGACGGAGGGGTGTAGGGAATGGAGGGGGTTACAGAGACAGGGAGGGGTGTAGGGGATGGAGGGGTTACAAAGACGGAGGGGTGTACGGAATGGAGGGGGGTTACAGAGACAGGGAAGGGTGTAGGGGATGGAGGGGGTTACAGAGACATGGAGGGGTGTAGGGGATAGAGGGCGTTACAGAGACAAGGAGGGGTGTAGGGGATGGAGGGGGTTACAGAGACAGGGAGGGGTGTAGGGGATGCAGGATGTTACAGAGACAGGGAGCGGTGTAGGGGTGGAGGGGGTTACAGAGACAGGGAGGGGCGTAGGGGATGGAGGTGGTTACAGAGACAGGGAGGGGTGTAGGGAATGGAGGGGTTACAGAGACAGGGAGGGGTTTAGGGAATGGAGGGGTGACAGAGACGGGGAGGGGTGTAGGGGATGCAGGATGTTACAGAGACAGGGAGGGGTGTAGTGGATGGAGGGGGTTACAGAGACAGGGAGGGGTGTTGGGAATGCATGGGGTTACAGAGACGGAGGGGTGTTCGGAATGGAGGGGGTTACAGAGACAGGGAGGGATGTCGGGGATGGAAGGCGTTACAGAAACAGGAAGGGGTGTAGTGGATGGAGGGGGTTACAGAGACAGTGAGGTGTGTAGGGGATGGAGGGGTTTACAGAGACAGGGAGGGGTTTAGGGAATGGAGGGGTGACAGAGACGGGGAGGGGTGTAGGGGATGCAGGATGTTACAGAGACAGGGAGGGGTGTTGGGAATGGAGGGGGTTGCAGAGACGGAGGGGTGTAGGGAATGGGGGGGGTTACAGAGACAGGGAGGGGTGTAGGGGCTGGAAGGGGTTACAGAGACGGAGGGGTTTAGGGGATGGAGGGGGTTACAGAGACAGGGAGGGGTGTTGGGAATGGAGGGGGTTACAGAGACGGAGGGGTGTAGGGAATGGAGGTGGTTACAGAGACGGAGGTGTGTAGGGGCTGGAGGGGGTTACAGAGACAGGGAGGGGTGTAGGGGATGGAGGGGTTACAAAGACGGAGGGGTGTACGGAATGGAGGGGGTTACAGAGACAGGGAAGGGTGTAGGGGATGGAGGGGGTTACAGAGACATGGAGGGGTGTAGGGGATAGAGGGCGTTACAGAGACAAGGAGGGGTGTAGGGGATGGAGGGGGTTACAGAGACAGGGAGGGGTGTAGGGGATGCAGGATGTTACAGAGACAGGGAGCGGTGTAGGGGTGGAGGGGGTTACAGAGACAGGGAGGGGTGTAGGGGATGGAGGGGATTACATAGACAGGGTGGGGTGTAGGGGATGGAGGGGGTTACAGAGACAGGGAGGGGTGTAGGGGATGGAGGGGGTTACGGAGACGGAGGTGTGTAGGGGATGGAGCGGGTTAGAGAGACAGGGAGGGGTGTAGGGGATGTTGGGGTTACAGAGACTGGGAGGGGTGTAGGGGCTGGAAGGGGTTACAGAGACAGGGAGGGGTGTAGGGGATGCAGGATGTTACAGAGACACGGAGGGGTGTTGGGAATGGAGGGGGTTACAGAGACGGAGGGGTGCAGGGAATGGAGGGGGTTACAGTGACGGAGGGGTGTAGGGGCTGGAGGGGGTTACAGAGACAGGGAGGGGTGTAGGGGATGCAGGATGTTACAGAGACAGGGAGCGGTGTAGGGGGTGGAGGGGGTTACAGAGACGGAGGGGTGTAGGGGATGGAGTGGGTTACAGAGACAGGGAGGGGTGTAGGGGATGGAGGGGTTACAGAGACAGGGAAGGGTGTAGGGGATGGAGGGGGTTACAGAGACAGGGAGAAGTGTAGGGGATGGAGGGTTTACAGAGACTGGGAGGGGTTTAGGGAATGGAGGGGTGACAGAGACGGGGAGGGGTGTAGGGGATGCAGGATGTTACAGAGACAGGGAGGGGTGTTGGGAATGGAGGGGGTTGCAGAGACGGAGGGGTGTAGGGAATGGAGGGGGTTACAGAGACAGGGAGGGGTGTAGGGGCTGGAAGGGGTTACAGAGACGGAGGGGTTTAGGGGATGGAGGGGGTTACAGAGACAGGGAGGGGTGTTGGGAATGGAGGGGGTTACAGAGACGGAGGGGTGTAGGGAATGGAGGGGGTTACAGAGGCGGAGGTGTGTAGGGGCTGGAGGGGGTTACAGAGACAGGGAGGGGTGTAGGGAATGGAGGGGTTACAAAGACGGAGGGGTGTACGGAATGGAGGGGGTTACAGAGACAGGGAAGGGTGTAGGGGATGGAGGGGGTTACAGAGACATGGAGGGGTGTAGGGGATAGAGGGCGTTACAGAGACAAGGAGGGGTGTAGGGGATGGAGGGGGTTACAGAGACAGGGAGGGGTGTAGGGGATGCAGGATGTTACAGAGACAGGGAGCGGTGTAGGGGATGGAGGTGGTTACAGAGACAGGGAGGGGTGTAGGGAATGGAGGGGTTACAGAGACAGGGAGGGGTTTAGGGAATGGAGGGGTGACAGAGACGGGGAGGGGTGTAGGGGATGCAGGATGTTACAGAGACAGGGAGGGGTGTTGGGAATGGAGGGGGTTGCAGAGATGGAGGGGCGTAGGGAATGGAGGGGGTTACAGAGACAGGGAGGGGTGTAGGGGCTGGAAGGGGTTACAGAGACGGAGGGGTTTAGGGGATGGAGGGGGTTACAGAGACAGGGAGGGGTGTTGGGAATGGAGGGGGTTACAGAGACGGAGGGGTGTAGGGAATGGAGGGGGTTACAGAGACAGGGAGGGGTGTAGGGGATGGAGGGGTTACAAAGACGGAGGGGTGTACGGAATGGAGGGGGTTACAGAGACAGGGAAGGGTGTAGGGGATGGAGGGGGTTACAGAGACATGGAGGGGTGTAGGGGATAGAGGGCGTTACAGAGACAAGGAGGGGTGTAGGGGATGGAGGGGGTTACAGAGACAGGGAGGGGTGTAGGGGATGCAGGATGTTACAGAGACAGGGAGCGGTGTAGGGGTGGAGGGGGTTACAGAGACAGGGAGGGGTGTAGGGGATGGAGGTGGTTCCAGAGACAGGGAGGGGTGTAGGGAATGGAGGGGTTACAGAGACAGGGAGGGGTTTAGGGAATGGAGGGGTGACAGAGACGGGGAGGGGTGTAGGGGATGCAGGATGTTACAGAGACAGGGAGGGGTGTAGTGGATGGAGGGGGTTACAGAGACAGGGAGGGGTGTTGGGAATGCATGGGGTTACAGAGACGGAGGGGTGTTCGGAATGGAGGGGGTTACAGAGACAGGGAGGGATGTCGGGGATGGAAGGCGTTACAGAAACAGGAAGGGGTGTAGTGGATGGAGGGGGTTACAGAGACAGTGAGGTGTGTAGGGGATGGAGGGGTTTACAGAGACAGGGAGGGGTGTAGGGGATGGAGGGGTTACAGAGACAGGGAGGGGTGTAGGTGATGGAGCGGTTACAGCGACAGGGATGGGTGTAGGGGATGGAGGGGTTACAGAGACAGCGAGGTGTGTAGGGGATGGAGGGGTTACAGAGACAGGGAGGGGTGTAGGAGATGGAGCGGTTACAGCGACAGAGAGGGGTGTAGGGGATGGAGGGGTTACAGAGACCGGGAGGAGTGTAGGGGATGGAGGAGTTTCAGATACTGGGAGTGGTGCAAGGGATGCAGGGGTTACAGAGACAGGGAGGTGTGTAGGGGATGGAGGGGGATACAGAGACAGGGAGGGGTGTAGGGGATGGAGGGGTTACAGAGACAGGGAGGGGTGTAGGGGCTGGAGGGGGTTACAGAGACAGGGAGGGGTGTAGGGGCTGGAGGGGGTTACAGAGACAGGGAGGGGTGTAGGGGATGGAGGGGGTTACAGAGATAGAGAGGGGTGTATGGGATGGAGGGGGTTACAGAGACAGGGATGGGTGTAGGGGATGGAGGGGGTTACAGAGACAGGGAGGGATGTAGGAGATGGAGGGGGATACAGAGACATGGAGGGGTGTAAGAGCTGGAGGGGATGACAGGGATATGGAGGGGTGTATCGTGGGGAAGAGGATGGGTTGATCATTATGTGTTGCCATGGTGTGGGAGAGCCGAGGAGGTGAAGGCGGTGGCCTGGTCAAGCACCATCTTGAGCCTCCCTCCTGACTCTCTGAGTGAGGTTGGTCTCCCTGACTGTGTCTGGGCTCTCATCCTGCTCTCTCTGTCTCCTCCCCCTCCCATACCACAGTTTGTCTTCCACCTGTCCAGCGATGACACGGCCGTACTCTCACTGCAACAGGAGGACAGGAGGAAACATCGCCGTGAGGGCAGTGGCGACAACCTCTCCATTGGCTTCGAGATCTTCAGGGTGAGTGCAGTTTCCCCTGACTTTCTCTTGTCCCTCTCCCTCCTCAGCTCTCTGTCAACACAAATGAGCAGATTAGTATTGGTTTATTGCTGTCACATGTACCAAAGGTTGTCGTGCACACTGTTCATTCAGATCAGATCATTACACAGTGCACTGAGCTAGGACAAGGTAAAACAACAACAAAGTGCAACAGCTACAGAGAAAGTGCAAGATCATAATGAGGTGGACTGAGAGGCCAAGAGTCAAATTTTTCCTACAAGAGTCTCATGACAGTGGGGTGGAAGCTGTCCTTGAGCCTGGTGGGACGTGCTTTCAGGCGCTTGTATCTTCTGCCTGATGGCGGGGGGACGGGGAAGAGAGAATCTCTGAGGTGGGTGGGGTCTTTGATTACGCTGGCTGCTTTACTGAGGCAACAAGAAGCGTAGACAGAGTCTGTGGAGGGGAGACTGGTCAAGAATGTACAGGCCACGATTAGTAAGGTTGCAGAGGACACTAAAGTAAGTGACATTGTTGACAGTGAGGAAGGTCCTCAAACCCTACCTGGACGGTGCAGATCAGCCTACTCAGTGAGTTAAGGAAGGGCGGATGGAGTCTAAATTCAGAGTTAAGTGCGAGGTGTTGTGTTTTGAGAAATCGAACTAGGACAGAACTTCCACAGTGAGTAGCAGGGCTCTGGTGATTGACGTAAAACAGAGGGACGTAGCAGTACAATTACATAGACACTAGAATGGCTGCTGTAGATCCAAAGCTGGATCACAAAATGCTGGAGAAACTCAGGAGATTCTATTTAATATCACAGAGAGTATGCAGTATACAACCTGAGATTCTTACTCTCCACAGACATCCACAAAACAGAAGAAAAACCCCAAAGACTGAATGACAGGAAAATGTTAGAACCCCAAAACCTCCTCCACCCTCCCACACACAAGTAGCAGCAAAAACATCAACCCCTCCCCTCCACCACCTCAGCAAAAAGCATCAGCCCCCACCACCCGCCATACAAGGAATAGCTAAGCCCCCAAAGAGACCATGATCTTCAGTCCATCAAAAACCACTGTTCAACCCAGCAGTTCAACATGCCACGGGCTCCCTCTCTCACTAACAAGGGAGAGAGGTATCGCTCCGGCCACAGCAAGAAGGAGAACCAACAGCTCACGGTTTCAGCGTTACGGTCTGCAGTGCTGCTTATTTCGACAGCAGCGTGCAGTGCTATCTCAATGTTCCGATCGACCGCAAAGCTTCAACCGGCGTCACCAGTGAGGAATCAGTTCATCCACAGGGCTGCGGGTCCACACGCTGAAGATGTCCATCTCCCTGGCCACTCCTGGAGTTATCAAAGATGCTCAGCTGCTGGACATGCTCCGCGAGCAGGAACCCACCACCGCGAAGAACCACAGATGGAGTGCAGCTGTAGATCATGGACTCGGACGGGACCCCAGCCACCTTGAAAAGGAAAGACGAGACATTAGAGAGAAGAATTTTAAACTGTTTCACAGAGAGACTGGAAGAAGTCACCCTCTGGTGTCATCTTTAGCTCCCCCCAGGCAGCACCTATGGAAATGCAAGTTCCCTGAAAGTGGTGTCACAGATAGGCGTACTGGTGAAAACACACAAGCCTGAAAACTTGTCCCATTAGGCTCAAAGGCAGCTCTTACCCCACTGTTACCACTGTGTTCAACAGGCCTCTTGTACTTTAAGTTGGACTATAGACCTCACAACCTACCTCGTCGTGACCTTGCACCTTATTGTCTGCTTTCTCTATAACGAGCAAATTAAACTGGATGCAATTTACAGACCTATGCATCTGTGGGATCGGGGCCGAGGGATGAGCCACGGACACTCGAGGAACCAACGCTCACAGTGACAGATAACCAGGTATACGGGCCGGGCGGAGATCACCCAGCTATCGTTGACTGGGCCTCAGCGGAGACTAGCAGCCAGTGCAACAGCCAACCGATCAGAACAAGTCAGATCAATATGAAGCAACACTCTATGATGTCACCGTGACCGGTGACGAAATGTTTGTGAACGAGCCTCCAGGGTCGGTGAAGAACCCAACAAACAAGCAGCCAACCTGAGCTACCAATCGTTTCTTTCACTTTATTCTGCATTCTGTTACTGTTCTACCTCAGTACACTGTAATTATTTCATCTGTATAAACAGTATGAAAGACAATCTCCTCTTTATGTGTTTTGCTACATGTGATGATAATGACTCAATTCCAAAGAATGTATTTGGCACACTGCCTTTCATCAGGCAGGGCACTGACTGTACAGTGCCTATGAAAAGTATTCACCTTCCCTGAAAGTTTTCCTGTTTTATTGTTTTACAACATTCAATCACAGTGGATTTAATTTGGTTTTTTTGACACTGATCAACAGAAAAGGGCTCTTTTGTGTCAAAGTGAAACCAGATCTCTACAAAGTGATCTAAATTAATTACAAATATAAAGCACAAAACAGTTGATTGTTTAAGTATTCACCCTCTTTAATACGACACACCAAATCATCACTGGTGCAGCCACTGGTTTTAGAAGTCACATAATTAGTGAAATGGAGATCTGCTTTTGGAGACCTGTGTGCAGTCAAGGTGTTTCAATTGATTGTAGAAAATACACCTGTACCTGGAAGGTCCAGCTGCTGGTGAGTCAGTATCCTGGCAAAAACTATACTGTGAAGACAAAAGAACACTCCAAGCAACTCTGCGAAAAGGTTATTGAAAAGCGCAAGTCAGGGGACGGATACAAGAAAATTTCCAAGTCACTGAATATCCCTTGGGGTACACTTAAATCAATCATCAAGAAATGGAAAGAATATGGCACAGATGTAAATGAGGGAGGCCACTAAGAGACCTATGACAACTCTGGAGGAGTTGCAAGCTTCAGCGGCTGAGATGGGAGAGTGGCAAAGAAAAAGCCACTGTTCAAAAAAAACACATGAAATCTTGGCTCGAGTTTGTTATAAAGTACGTGGGAGACTGAAGTCAGCTGGAAGAAGGCTCCATGGTCTGATGAACCCAAAATTGAGCTTTTTGGCCATCAGACTAAATGCTATGTTTGTCATAAGCCAAACACCGCACATCATTAAAAACACACTATCCCTACCCTGAAGGATAGTGGTGGCTACATCACACTGTGGGGATGCTTCACTGCAGCAGGCCCTGGAAGGCTTGTGATGATAGAGGGTAAAATGAATGCCACAAAATATAGGGAAATCCTAGAGGAGAACCTGATGCAGTTTGCATGAGAACTGTAACTTGGAAGATTTCTTTTCCAGAAAGACAATGGCCCCAAGCTAAAGCCACTGGTACACGGGAATGGCTTAAAACTACAAAGTTAATGTCCTGGAGTGGTCAAGTCAGAGTCCAGACCTCAATCCAACTGAGAATTTGTAGCTGGACTTAAAAAGGGCTGTTCACTCACGATCCCCATGCAATCTGAGAGAGCTAGAGCAGTTCTGAAAAGAAGAATGGGGAAAAATTGTAGTATCCAGATGATAGAGACCTATCCACACAGACACGAGGCTGTAATTGCTGCCAAAGGTACATCTACTAAATACTGACTTGAAGGGGGTGAGTAATTATGCTGTCAGTTATTTTGTGTTTAATAATTGTAATAAATTTAGACCAATTTTAGAAAGTTGTTTTACTTTGACACAAAAGAGTCTTTTCTGTTGATCAATATCAAAAAAGCCAAATTAAATCCACCTTGATTCAATGCTGTAAAACAATAAAACATGAAAACTTCCAAGGGTGGTGAATACTTTATTTCAGCACTGTAGAAATCAGGATGTTGCAGTGCAGTTGGGCAAGGTGTTGGTGCAATCAGTAAACTATGAGGTTTATCAGGTGCTGCCAAGATTGGACAACACGTCCAGTGAATATAGGCTCAGCAAACTCAGGCCTTTACCTTTGGAGCGAAGAGGTGTGTAAGTTGATAAGAGGCATAGACAGAGTGGGCAACGAGATTTTCCCAGGCTGGAAATGGCGAACACAAGAGGGCATAATTTTAAGGTGATTTGTCGAATGGGGTGGGAATGGTAGAGGTATGTGTTTTACACAGATTGGTGGATCCAGGCCAAAGGTTCTGGTATAGGCAGATATATTAGGGACATTCAAGAGACTCGGATAGGGACATGGCTGGTGGGAAAATGGAGGTGTATGAGGGAGGGAAAGGTTGGATTGATCGTGGTGGTGTTTAAAGTGTTGGCACGACATTGTGGGCTGAAGGGCCTGTACTATGCTGCAGTTCTATGTTCCTCTTGTGGGAAGATAATCCAAAGGTCACCCTGTTATAGGAAAGACGCCACTGAACTGGAAAGAATGCAGAGGAGATTTAGGAGGATGTTGCTAGGATTGAGTGACAAAGAGAGGCTGCCCGGGCTGGGACTTCATTCCCTTGAGCGTGAGGGACCAAGGGGCAACTGTACGGAGGTGCGTAAACCCACCAAGAGCATGGGTGGGGTGAGTGGATACCTGAGAGGGTGTGAGGTGACCCTGTCCCGTCCCTGTACCCTGCAGGTGGAGATCAACCGGGAATACCGCCTGCACGCCCTGCAGCAGAAGGTGACGGGTGCCACCTACGCCAATTCGCGCAGCATCTCTCTCCGCGCCGAGCTGGGCCCAGGCCGCTATGTGCTGGTGGCCAGCACCTTTGAAGCTGGACTGGAGGGCCACTTCCTGCTCCAGCTCTTCACCGACAGGCCGGTAGGCCTCAGGTAGGCCAGCCACCCCTCACCCCTTCACCTTCCGTTCAATTTCTGCCATTTAGTTTTTGAATCGTCCTCCGAATTCCTGCTTCCCATTATTGGCCCTCAGACCTTTAACCTGTCTTTTTTTAAATCAGTCGTTGGCTCTTTGAACCCCCCCCCCCCCACCATTCACTTTTGCCTCAACACATTGGCTCTGTGGTCACCCAGCCTTTGTTTCTGCCCTTTGAGCTTTGATCTCTGGCTGCTGTCTTCTTCCTTCTTTGACTCATGTTCTGAGAATTTGACCTTCCCTTTGACTGCATTGACCTTTTAACCTTTGATCCCTCATGTTTTTGACCAGCATTAACCCCTTCAACTTTGATCTCTCACTTTTTGATAAACCATAGACCATTTGACCTTTGCATTGACCTTTTCACCTTTAACATTTGGTTGACCATTTTAACTTTTGAAATCTTGCTTTTAGAGAAACTTTTATGTCGCCCTTTCAACATTTGACCTCTTGCTTTTTGATCAACTGTGGACTCTATGACCCTCCTGACCTTTGATTTTTGTTTGGATCCATTGGCCTTATGACCTTTTGACCTTTTCCCTTTGAACTGTTTTCTGACTGACCTCTGACCCAAGATTTGACATTCCCTTTGATGCTTATGTGGACCCTGTGAACCTTGATACCAAATAGGTTGAACGGCCTCTGTAGAGGCTGAAGTGCAGGGGTAGAATGTGTTCTCAGACCAGCTGAAAACTGAGAAGTTTGGAGATGAGGGGTCTTGCAGGGATGTTGTGCCCAGGACCCCCTGAGTATCTATCCTGTTGCCCTGCACACTGACGAGCCTGTTACCCCCACCCCCTCGTCTGCGCAGGGAGCTGACTCTGGACCAACCCCGGCCTTCCTTCTGGAGATGTTGCCTTGGTTACCCCAGTCGGGTCACCTCCATCCATGTCCACAGCGGGGCTGGCCTGCTGCTCCCGGGATCATCCAGCCGTGAGTATAATTGAGATCTGGGGAGGGGGGAGGGAGGAGGGAGGGGCCACAGCCCTGGTTTGTCTTTCCAAAGCTGGAAGAGATGGTTCAGTAGAGCCTGATTCTTGCCACTTTGTAGGGGATTTGCTACTTTACCCTGCCTGCAGACCTCCATTCCTTCTCTCTATAAACACCACCCCTCCATATACACCATCTACTTCCCCCTCCCTTCTGGCCCTCCCACTATCATTCCCTTCTCCCTCTCTGATGGACCACCACCTCACCTCTTCCCAAAGCAACCCCTCCCTCACTCTGTCCTCTTCCCCTCGAGGATCCACACTACTCTTTTCCATAGATGCTGCCTGGCCTAAGTTCCTCCAGCATTTTGTGTGTGTTGCTTCAGATTTCCAGCATCTGCAGATTTTCTCCTGTTTGTGATATCCTAGTAAATGCTGGAGCAGTCCTGATGCAGCACTGCGTTGACATTTTATTTCTCCCCACAGCTTCTGCTCCACCTGCTGAGTTCTTTCAGCGGATTGTTTGGTACCCTAGTAATTACCCACTTTTATAAGTCAAGGCATTGAGTTCAAAAGTCAGGAGATTATGTCAGAAGCTGTGGCACACATTGGTACCAACAACATTGGTAGAAAAAGGAAGGAAGTCCTGAAAAAAAGAACATAGGGAGTTAGGAAGAAAGCTGAGAAGAAAGACCTCAAGGGTAGTAATCTCGGGATTGCCACCTGTGCCACGTGACAGTGAGGATAGGAATAGAATGAAGTGGCAGATAAATGTGTGGCTGAAGGATTGGAGCAGGGGCAGATTTCGGGATCATTGGGACCTCTTCAGGAGCAGGTATGACCCATACAAAAGGGATGTGTTGTATTTGAATCTGAGGGGAACCAATATTTTTATGGGCAGGTCTACTAGAGCTCTTGGGAGTGGTTTAAACTAATATGGCATTGGGATGGGAAACAGTATGATAGAGCTGAGGATGAGCCAGCAGGTTTACAAGTAGATGATGGTTGTAACATGAATGTAAGGAAGAAGCAGCCAATGATTGAGTACAAATGCAGACAGAGCAAAGAGTTAACTTGTACCACAGAGGCAGAATTCAAAAGGGTGAAGAATGCAGGACTGAAGGTGTTGTATTTAAATGTGCATAGCATTCGGAATAAAGTGGACACACTCATGGCACAATTAGAGATTGGTCAGTATGACTTGGGCATGTCTGAGTCGTGGCTGAAAGAAGGTCGTAATTGGGAGCTTAACATCAAAGGATAGACTTTGAATCAAAAGGACAGGCAGGAAGGCATACGCAGTGATGTGGCTCTGTTGGTAAGAGATAGAATTACATCTTTGGAAAGAGGTGACGTGTGATCAGAGAATGTTGAATCTTTGTGGGTTGAATTAAGAAATTGCAAGGGTGAAAAAAACATGACGGGAATCATATATAGGCCTCCAAATAGTAGCCAAGATGAGGGGTTGAGATTGCAAAGGGAGCTGGAAAAGGCATGTAATAAGGGTAATGTTACAATTGTAATGAGGGACTTCAATATGCAAGGGGATTCAGAAAATCAGGTTGGTGTTGGATCACAAGATGCCTACGTGATGGCTTTTTTTGAGCAGCTTGTGCCTGAGCCTACTCAGGGAAAGCCCATCTTGGATTGGGTGTTGTGTAATAACCCAGATGTTGTTAGAGAGCTTTATGTAAAGGAACCCTCATGAAGCAGTGACGATAATATGATTGAATTCATTGTGCAATTTGAGAGGAAGAGGCATAACTCACATGTATCAGTGTCGCAATGGAATAAAGGGAATTACAGAGGCATGAGAGAGGAGCTTGCCAAGTGGATTGGAGGAGGATACTGGCAGGGATGATGGCAGAATAGAGGCAGCTGAAATTTCTGGGAATAGTTCACAAGGCACAGGATAGATATGCCCCACAGAACAAGTTTTCAAATGGCAGGGGTAGGCAACCATGGCAAACAAAGGAAGTTAAGGATTGCATAAAAGCTAAGGAAAGGGCATATAAGGCAGCAAAAGTGAGTGGGAAGTAGGATGAGTGGGAAGCTTTTAAAATCCAACAAAAAGCAACTAAAAAAGCTATAAAAAGGGAAAGGATGAAATACGAAGGCAAACTAGCCAATAATATAAAGCAGTACACCAAAGTCCTTTTTTCAGTTATATAAAGAATAAAAGGGAGGAGAGAGTTGATATTGGACCATTGGAAAATGATGCTGGTGAGGTAGTAATGGGGGACAAAGAAATGGCAGAAGAAATTAATGGGTACCTTGCATCTGTCTTCACTGTGGAAGACACTGGCAGTGTGCCAGAGGTCTGTGAGAGTGTCAGGGAGCAGGAATGAGTGTCATTGCTATTACAAAGGAAAAATTACGAGGCAAACTCAAAGGTCATAAGGTCGATAAGTCATCTGGACCAGATGGACGACATCCCAGAGTCCTGAGAGAGGTCGCTGAAGAGATAACAATGATTGGATCATGATCTTTCAAGAATCACTTGATTCTAGTATGATCCCGGAGGACTGGAAGATTGCAAATGTCACTCCACTCTTTAAGAAGGGAGGAAGGCAAAAGAAAGGAAATTATAGGCCAGTTAGCCTAACCTCAGTGGCTGGGATATTGTTGGAGTCTATTATTAAGGAGGAGACTTCGAGGTACTTGGAGACTAATGATAAAATAAGTCAAAGTCAGTATAGTTTCTGTCAGGGAAAATCTTGCCTAACAGAGTTCTTCAAGGAAGTAACAAGCAGGGTGGACAAAGGCGAGGCAGTGGATGTCATTTACTTGGATTTTCAGAAGGCGTTTGATCAGGTGCGACACCTGAGGCTGCTTAACAAGATAAAATCCCATGGCGTTACAGGAGAGGTACTGGCATGGACAGAGGAATGGCTGACAGGCAGGAGGCAGCGAGTGGGAATAAAGGGGACCATTTCTGGTTGGCTGCCAGTGACAAGTGTGTTCCTCAGGGGTCAGTATTGGGACCGCTACTTTTCACACTGTTCGTCACTGATTTAGATAATGGAATTGATGGCTTTGTGGCAAAGTCTGTGGATGATAGGAAGATAGGTGAAGGGGTCAGGTTGTGCTGAGGAACCAATGTGACTGCAGCAGGACTTAGACAAAATGGAAGAAAAGGCAAAAAAGAGGCAAATGGAACACAGTGTGGAGAAATGTGTGATAATGCATTTTGGTTAAAGGAATAATCGTGCAGACTATTATCTAAATGGAGAGAAGGTTCAAACATCAGAGGAGCAGAGGGACTTAGGAGTCCTCATGCAAGACTCCCAGAAGGTTAATTTACAGTTGAATCTGTGGTAAAGAAGGCAAATGCAATGTTGGCATTTATTTCAAGGGGAATAGAATATAAAGCAAGGAGATAATGCTGAGGCTTTATAACACACTAGTCAGGCTGCACTTGGAGTATTGTCAACAGTTTTGGGACCCTTATCTCAGAAAGAATGTGTTGTCATTGGACAGAGTCCAGAGGAGGTTCATGAGGAGGTTCATGAGGACGATTCCAGGAATGAAGGGGTTAACATATGAGGTGCATTTGGCAGCCTTGTGCCTGTACTCACTGGAATTTAGAAGAATGTGTGAGGATCTCATTGAAACCTACTGAATGTTGAAAGGACTAGACAGGGTGGATGTGGAGAGGATCTTTCCTATGGTGGGGGTATCCAGAACTAGAGGGCAGAACCTCAAAATTGAGGGGTGACCTTTTAGAACAGAGGTAAAGGGAATAGTTTAGCCAGAGAGTATTAAACCTGTGGAATGCTCTGCCACAGACTGCGGTGGAGGCCAAGTCCGTGAGTATATTTAAGGTGGAAGTTGATCGTTTCCTGATCAGTCAGGGCATCAAAGGATATGGCCTGGTGTATGGGGTTGAGTGGGATGTGGGATCAGGCATGGTGGAATGGTGGAGCAGACTCAATGGGCTGAATGGCCTGATTCTGCTCCTATGTCTCATGTTGCAACTTCATAAAACTTAGTTAGGCCACATCTGGAGTACAGCACACAGTTCTGGTTCCCCCACTATAGGAAGGATGTTGAGGCTTTGGAGAGGGTGCAGAAGAGGATGCTGTCTGGTTTACAGGCCACGTGCTGTCTTGAGAGGATGGATAAACTTGGGTTGTTTTCTCTGGAGTGTCGGAGGCTGGGGGTGGGGAGATCTGATAGAGGCATAGATAGAGTAGACAGACAGTATACATTTCCCAGGGTCTAATACCAGAGGGCAGCATTGCAGGTGAGAGGGAGTAAGTTCAAGGGGGGATGTGAGTGATCAGTTCTTTTACCAGAGTGGTGGATGCCTGTATGGTGGTAGAGGCTTTTAAGGATGAGGTGTGAGGAAGATGGAGGGATATGGACATGGTGTAGGTAGGAGGGACTAGTGTTTGGGTGTGTTTGATTTGCTGTTTAGCTGGTTCAGTACAACACTGTGGGACAAAGGGCCTGTTCCTGTGCTGTCCTCTTCTATGTTCTGAATGGTATACAAGATCCTACAAGAGACACGCCAGAGAATGGCCATCTATTTAAGGAAGAGGTTGATTAAGTTCTTGATTAGTCAGGGCATGAAGGGATACAGGGAGAAGGTAGGTGATTAGGGCTGAGAGGGAAAATGGATCAGCCATGATGAAATGGCAGAACAGACTCGATGGGCTGAATGGCCCAGTTCTGCTCTATCCTATGGTCACGTGTGCATGCAAAGGAGACTTGGGTTCATTAGGCATCATGTTGTGGGCAAAGAGCCTATTCCTGAGCTGTACAATCCTGTGTTCTGTGCGCTGATGAGGGATGGAGACGGGCGGGTGGTTCAGGTGGAGAGTGACGACTTGGGAGAGGGGAGGGGATGAAGAGCGTGCTGTGGGGAGAGCTGGGAGTGAGACAGGGATATGACAGTTGATGTGGGCCGGAGACAGGATGAGAGGGGTTGAGGGAGGGGGAGAGGGGAGGGATTAGATCATTAGATCCATGGAGGGCTTCGGTATTTAGTTCAAAGTAAAATTTATGATTAGAGTACCATACAAGTCACCACACAAAACCCTGAATTTCTTTTTACCTGTTCCCACCCCCCCCCCCACCAGCTCCAGATTCTTATGTGGTGATCAGTTGTGAGGGCACTACGCTGAAGTCGACCGTCTACAAGGGAACCTCCAGCCCTGACTTTGACCTCAAGGGGCTCTTCTATAGGAGGAAGCCCCAGAAACCCATCAAGATCCAGGTACTGGGGTCCATCCGGGGAGAGGATGGGTCGGGTCACGTGTGGCCTAGGGGTCATGGAGCTGGTCCATGGGTCAAAGTTCACACCAAATCCACGTGGGATTGGGTTCATGGCACTGACCACCTCCGTGAAATCAGGGGTCATGGCAGGTCAGTGGTCAAACTGCTGACCGTCGTGGATTCAAGGGTCACAGAGACAGCTCAGAGCAGGATAGGGGTCGGGGTCACAGTATTCCCAGTGTCTGTGTATTCATCGCTCTCATTCTCTCTCCTCCCCTCCCTGCCCCCATGTTTAACCACCCCTCCTCTCCCACTTCTCCACAGGTCTGGTCAAAGGGTTTCCTGAGGGACAGGTTGTTGGGACAGGCCACCATGCTGGCTGCAGAGAACGAGAGCGGCTCCAGCCACGTGTTGCGCCTTGAGAACCCCTCGGAACCCCAGCACCAGCCAGGCTCCCTGCTGATCGAGATCTCCTCCAGCGACGAACTCACAGCCATCTGAACCCCCCCCCCCGCCCCCACCACCTGACCAGCGCTTCTCCGCACACGATCCACCTCTCTCCCGCAACGCCATCGCACCTGAGACACAACTGTGCCTGGCGGCCTGGGTCTTGTCACGGCATCACATGGGACGGACTCCATGGAACCGTCAATGATCTCAGAGCCCAAACTGGAAATTGGTTTATTACTGTCACACATACAGTGAAAACTTTGTTTTGTATGCCGCCCATCCAGATAGATCACTTCACCATACCGAAACCAATAACAGAACACAGAACATAGAGGTGCAACTGCAGAGAAAGTGCAGCCAGACCACAAGATACAAAGCCATGACAAAGTACTGAGGTCAAAACTCTGTCTTGTCGAACTAGGGGACTGTTCAATGAGGAGGTAGATTCAGGTATCATCCTCATCGTTACATGCCATGTCATATGACACAGACCATCATGGTCTTTGACCATGACTGTTCTTGGCAAGTTTTTCTACAGAAGTGGTTTGCCCTTCGGCTTCTGGGCAGTGTCTTTACAAGACAGGTGACCCCAGCCATTATCAATACTCTTCAGAGACTGTCTGCCTGGTGTCAGTGGCCCCATAACCAAGACTTGTGATATGCACTGGCTGCTCATATGATCATCCATCACCTGCTCCCATGGCTTCACATGACCCTGATCCAGGGGTTAAGCAGATGCTACACCTTGCTCAAGGGTGACCTGCAGGGTAGTGGAGGGAAGCAGCACCTCACACCTCCTTTGGTAGAGACATATCTCCACCCCACCACCCAAATTCAGATATCAATAGTTTTTTTAAGCGAAAGAAATCCATTCAAGAGACTGATAGCAGTGGGATAGAAGCTGTCCATGACCCTGCTGGTACACGCTTTCTGGCTTATGTATCTTCTGCTCAATGGAGGAAGGGAGAAGAGTTAATGTCCAGGGTGGGTGAGGTCTGTGATTATGCTGGCTGCTTTACTGAGGAGTGAGAAGTGTAGACAGAGTTCATAGAGGGGAGACTGGTTTCCATGATGTGCTGAGCTGTGTCCACAACTCTGTGGTTTCCTGAGATCACAGGCTGAGCAGTGAATCTATCAATCCCTGCATTAAATACACCCGATGATTTGGCCTCTACAGCCACCAAATGAATTTCACAGATTCACCACCCTCTGGCTAAAGGATTTCCTCATCTCTATTCTAAATGGACATCTGAGGCTGTGTCTTCTGGTCCTAGACTCTCCCCACTACAGGAAATATCCTCTCCACATCCACTGCATCTAGGCCTTTCAATAATCAATAGGCTTCAAATGAGGCCTCCCCCTTTTGAGAGCCTCGCTCTGTCAAAGCATTGTATACCCTCCCAAAGCTATCCTCAACCTGCTTGCTAGTGGTGACGTGTTCAACACCCTTTGAGGGGTGACGTTGAGAGTTGGCCTGTACAGCCTGTAGCCTCCCGCGGGAAGAGGCTGATTTGAGGTACCACTGCCCACAGAGGGGGCAACAGTCTCCCCCTCCAGAACATTTCCATTGCCTGTCCCCTCCTTTAATCCAGAATGCTGGAATCTTCATCCCAAACTAGTGGAGTTTCAAATCTCCTAGATAGGGCACCATCCTGCTAAATCTCCTCTGCACATTGTCTAAGCCTTCCACATCCTGGAATGGTTGGGAAATATTAGATTATATCCTGATGAAGGATCTTGGTCCCAGTTTGAGTATTTATCACCCTCCAAAGGTGCTGCCTCATCTGTCCAGCATCCATAGAACCTCGTATCAGATTATTAGAACTTTACTGTACCTGATGTGACCCCTGACGTGGGTAGGCGCATCCTGAAAGTCCGGGCAAACGGGTTGGCCCCGTTTTTACAGAGGAAGATCCCAGGAAGTGATGGTGGCCATGAGTGTGGTTGGCCACTTCCCTCCCACCCTGCTGTGTTACGCTCACTGGAGCCAATGGAAGTCTGTCTGCGCAAACTTCCAAATCCCAGCCCAAGACTCTGAGATGTGGAGTGAAATTCTCTCTTATGGAATTGCTTTAAAAGAGATTATTTTGTTTTGTAACTTCAGAACATTAAACTCAATCAAGTAAAGACACACAAGCCTAACTTTGTGATTACTTTGAGCGAGGTGCCACCATATCATGTGGTGGCATCATGATATATACAACTCACATTTTTACATAAAACCTATAAATAATTATTTAAACAACAAAGGTGCTTTCAAACAAAATTACTCAAATATTACTGAAATATTAAATACACAAGAGGTGGTAAATAAATCAACCAAAAAAAGTATCTTTTTAAAAACTTCAATCTGCATTCCTCAAAGTGAGTACTAAAGAGTGTTTTTTGGGGAGTTAGCACATATAGCAAATAACTTCAGCAGATGACCTCAGCCACTAGTCTTCAGACATGAATATGAACTGTGGATTAAGTCTAAAGTGTAGCTCTGGAGAAGGGGTTCCTAAGACCATGAACCACAGTTAACTGGAAGACCGGGCAATTCTGATTAAATTTGTTATTTGGGCGTCTGTTCTGTAGGTGCAAAGAGAGAAGTGTGAGGGTGGTGTGTAGTTCCATTGTAAGTAGGGAACTGTCCTTTGATCTGTAGCATTTAAAAGTGGTGTAGCGTTGACCAGGCAGACTTCCTTCCTTTGCAAGGGCTCTACGTGATACCTGCTGTGTCTCATTTTGCCTGATAGAGATTCCGCTTCATAACTACCAGCACTTCTCTCTGGTAGCTTCATCCACGCAACAGCAGCACGCGCATGTGATTGGGAATCAGATCATTTATCACGTGTTCAGAGACGCAGTTTGCTGCAGGAACTGAGAGGGCTGAGCAGCCTCCATGCCTTAGGTTGATCCCTGCATCAGGGTGTAACTCTTGAATGTAATACAAATCTCCTCAGCCAGTTGGCTGGTAGAGCCAACTATATGAGGGCCAACTGCTGTAGAACAGTCTCCTCACAGCTTTACATTTGGCATTTTTTAGAAAAAAAATAAAGCTTCTCCTGGCTCAGGTCTCTGTGTTAAAACTTCATTTGTGAACAGCTTTATAAGACTGGTTAGCCACATCCGGAGCATCACATTCACATGGCGTCACCCCATCACAGGAAGGAAAAGATCAATTTAAGTTAGTTGGGAGGAGGGGTGGGGAAGAATCACATCTTTTTGCTAGTTGTTCCAGGTTCCAGCATTTGCCATGGCTTTTGTCCCCAAGACAGAACTACTTCATTTACAGCACAGTGTTCTCAAACACAAGGGATTCTGCAGATGCTGGAAATCCTAGGCAATGCACACAAAATGGAACTCAGCATCTATGGAAATGAATAAACAGTCGACATTTTGGGCTGAGACCCTCCTTCAAGGCTGAGAAGGGGAAGACACCAGAATAAAAAGGTGGGTGGGGGGGGGGAGGAGAAAGAGGTGTTAGGTGATAGATGAAACCAGGTGGGTGGGAGCAGGTCTCAAGGTTGAGCACATGGTCGAAGAGACAGAGGGCAGCAGGGGAACAGTTTCTTTCTCGTGGTTGAGATTGGATCCACTGTGAATCCTCTTCAAGGGATGTCTACCCTGAAGAAGTTTCCATCTTCTCTTCAACGAGAGTTCAGTGAGGTCCTCTCTCAATGCTCCCTCTCTGTGATCCCCTTCATAGGCCGACTGAGTTCCTCCAGCATTTGGTGCTCCAGATCTTCAGCATCCGCAGAACCATTTGTGTCTGTTTTCAGCAGTTTTCATCTTGGGGTCCACAGACCACTCAGTTAATGGTAGGGGTCCATGGCATAAAGAGGATTGGAAACCCTCAAGCAATACATAGAATATGCTGGAAGAACTCAGCAGGTTGGTCAGCGTCTACAGAGAACAATAAACAGTTGACGTTTCGAGCCAAGGCCCTTCATCAGGATTGAAAGGGGAGGAGGAAACTAGAATAAGGTGGGGGGGGGGAGGATTACAAACTGGTAGTTGGGTGGGAGAGGTGATAAGTGGGAGGCATAAAGGACTAAAGAAAGAAATCTAATAGGAGAGGAGATGGGGAACCAGAGGACGTTGAGGACAGGTCATGAAGGCAATCAGGGAGAGAAGATGGAGGGAGGGATGAGAGGAACAGAAGGAATATCTGTGATAGAGTAAGGCCAAGTGGGTGAACACGGTGGCTCTTTGTGTAACCACGTTGTTCACAGCGATGCTGTGGGAAAGAGGGAAAACAGAAGTAATAGTTACAGGCTGAATAAGCCCCTTCTGATACAGGGAGGGAGAGTCAGTGAGCTGCCCAAAGCCAGAGACGAGAATATGAATGCAAGGCTGTGATGTTGAGGCTTTATAGCCTATCGGTCAAACTGCATTTGGAGTATTGTGAGCAGTTTTAGGCCTTACATCTATGAAAAGATGGAGCCGGTCCAGAGGAGGTGTACAGGGATGAAAAGGTTAATGTATGAGAGGTGTTTGATGGCTCTGGGCCTGTACTCACTGGAGTTTAGAAGAATGGGGGGTTGGGAAGAATCTCATTGAAACCTATCAAATATTGAAAGGCCTAGACACAGCGGACATGGAGGGTGTTTCCTATAGTGACCAAGACAGTGTCCTCTGGTCCTAGACATGGTCCAGTCCATGAATTCTGCATTCCGGTTTACAGTCCAGTCCATGGACCCCGGGTCTTCTGGCTGACCCTTGTTTCAGTTGGGCTTAATCATAGGCACCTGATGCTTGTCTTGGGGCTAGGAATATAAGTGGCCTTGGGTTCGAGTGTGGGTGCTGGTTCATCTTGTCAGTATCCCCTTGGAGCAACCTGCTAGTAGAAGGCTAGAGCAGCCATTCGTGATCTCTAGGCTTGGTTGGAGGACCACAGCTTCATGGAGCCTTGTTGTCTCTAGTCGGAGCAGTCACCGTGGTATGAATTTGGCTGTTTCCGGGGCCAGCTGAGTGGCCACCTGCCACTCTGAGCTAGATATGGATTCAGCTGTTTCCGCGGCCAGCCAAGGTTGCTGGCTGCCCTGAGACTCGGAGCCACCCTGGGTTGAGCACCCTTCCCATCCTCGCCTCCGTTGGGTAAGTCAGGCCGTCTTTGCCATTACCCTGAGGCAGGACTGTTCTCTTTCCCTCTCTATCTGAATCCCTGACAGTTTCCTCGGCAGTTTACCTCAGCAGTCATCTCGGCCCCACATCCTAGAAAGGGTCCCGGCCCCGCGTCCCAGAAAGGGTCCCGGGCCCTGTATTCCAAGAAGGAGTACCTCATCCTGCCCAGGAAAGCCTTGAAGAATCCAAGCCTCGTCCAGTCCTGTAGCCACGTCATGTCTTCACCTAGTTCTGGAGTCTGAGCCTGAGTCAAGACCCAGGTTCTGGGTCCTTGTCCAGTCTCTGGCTCGGAGTCCAAGCCCAGGCTCCTAGTTCCCAGTTCCTTGTCCTGGTCCTGCTTTCCTAGCCCAAGTCTGTGTTCCTGCCCCAGCTCCTAGTCTGTGTCCAGTCCTGTCCCTAACTCTAGTCCAGTCCAGTTCCCAGTACTTCAGTGTCTGTGTCTTGCTTTGGGGTGTGCTCCCAGCACCCACCTTAAGACAGACAAAGCCTCAGAATAGAGGGATGTCCATTTAGAATGGAGATGAAGAGCATTTTCTTCAGCCAGAGGGTGGAGAGTCTGTGGAATTCATTGCCAGAGGTGGCTGTGGAGACTGATATTAGGTATATTTAAAGCAGAGGTTGCCATTTTCTTGATCTGTCAGGATGTCAAAGGTTATGGAGAAAAGGCAGGAGAATGGGGTTGAGAGGGACATTAACCATGAGGGTGATTGCAAACTGGTCACCCAGTCAGTTTTTGGTTTCGCCAGTGGAAAGCAGGCCACACAGTGAGAACACCGAATGCCATTCGCAAGGGTGGGGACGATGAACAGGTAATCACAGGCTCACCTGGAAATTCCGTCTGGCTGGTGGGAAGGGTAGGTGGGGGTGGTGGAGGGACAGGTATGGTGTGGCCTGGGATTGCCAGGGGGCAGAATGAAGAGGGGGATGTTCAGTGCCAGTCCTCAGGGCCTCAAGGCTAATAGGTGAACAGGTAATGTGGGTCAAGTACACAGGTAAGGTGGGTGATAGGCAAGGTGAATGAAGTAGACAGGTAAGTGGGGGGTCACGTGGACAGGTAAGGTGATTGGTGTGCACAGGTAAGGTTTGTCAAGGACAGGTAAGGTAGTTGGTGCGGACAGGTAAGGTGGGTGAACTGGACAGGATCCTTTTCCTTTTTATCAGTTTCCTTTAATCTTTCCAAAAATACACTTAAACACTTAACAATACACAGCCTAAGGACTCACTATCAAGGACTCTTCGTCTCATACCACTCGATATTTATTATTTTTTTCTCCCCTTTTTGTATATTTGCAGAGTCTGGTATCTTTTGCACACTGGTTGTTTGTCCATCTTACGCTGTGCGGTTTATCTTGACGATATTGTGTTTCTTTGTATTTACTGTGAATGCCCACAAGAAAATGAAACTCAGAGTTTGTACATGGTGACATACAAACTTTGAACTTTATTCATAATAGGTACAGCCAGGGATGTCTGTCTTAAAATCTACTCAAACCATTTTCTTACGATGCATTCACACCACTCCTGTCCCCTACAGGTGGTTACACAAACCCAGCCGCACGGTGTCCCGTGGCTGCAGGACCCTAGAATTAGATTCAAATTTTATTCATCACATGTACATCAAGACACAATCAGATGCTTCGTTTACATTAACAACCAACATACTGGGAGCATTCCGGAGGACAGGCCCCCATGTTCAGCAGAACACAAGCAACAATAACAACAGGAGCAACTTGCCTGCTGGTAACATTCCCTTGTGGACATCTCACTAAGCTGGGTGCCTGACGAGTTTTCAGACAGAGCAAAGGGCGTCCTTCACCAAGATGGCGATCTTCCAGCACCATTTGAAGTCTGTCAAAGGTTCCATTTAGTGTCAGAGAAACGTATACAATATACATCCTGAAATGCTTTTTCTTTGCAAAACATCCACAAAAACAGAGAATGAATGACAGTTAAATGTGAGAACCCCCCCCCCCCAACGTGTAAGTGGCGGTGAGCAACAATCCCCCCTCCCCCCACCGGCAAAACAAAAGCGCACCCGCTACCAAGCACAAGCGTGAGCTAAGCGATAGCAAAGGCACAGACCTTGCAGTTACCCCAAAGACTATCGCATTTCATCCAGCATTTGGCAACCCACAGGCTCTCTCTCTAATAGGGGAGAGGGAGGTGTCCCCCACTTTCACAGCAAGCAGCAGACATAACAACAACCCGCTGGTTTATGATGTTAAAAAGTCCGTCTCGTCGCTTTTTACGAGCTCTGTGCCCGAAGATCATAAAGATCTCGCGTCTTCGAGTCCACAGCGAAAGATTTTCCAGCCTCCCCGACAACACAGGCGTGCATGTAGAATATATCTGTGTGACTGTCTCGATGTGTGTCTGTGTTGTGTGTGTGTGTCTCTCTCTCTCTCTCACACAGTGAGTGAGTATATACAACTGCGTATCTGTGAGTGTGTGTCTGTGTCCCTGTCCCTCAGAACAGCCCACAGTCAGGTAGTCCTCTGTTACACAGCTGACCGGGATGAAGCTTTCACATTTTGTAACTCCAAAACACAAAATTAACAGAAAGCAAAAGACCAAGAGTCCAGAATGTGAGTCCAGCTTCATTTTTACTCGAAGCGAGACACGTATGTATGACACGCAGTGACATACTTCATTCATGGATTTCATACACATAACCATAATGAGTTACTTAAACAAAGAATGCTTCACCAAACAATATACAATACTTCCCAAATGGTTGATCCGTCTGTCTCAAAGGATTGTCACAAGTCTGGGCGGAAGGTACGGAGATCCTGAGATGCCCAGTCGTCAAGATTCCCCTCTCGGCCTAGCCAGTGTAGTCCAAAGGAAAGCTTATGAAGGAATATGTTTGGCATCAGCTTGGCTGCAGCAGCTGCCGGAAGGATGTTCAATGACGTCCAGCCGTCTCGGGGCTCCACTCCAGATTTGCTGTCTGGGTTTACTCCCATAGCCCTCATCTCTCTCAAGGTTGTCCACAAGGACCTGGAGCCATTTACCCGTAGCAGGAGATCTGGTTCACAAGCACCAAGGCGTGTCCACACACCAGGCCTGTGTGCTAGGTGCGCAGAGCCAGACCTCACCTGCATTCCTCAAATATTACTTAAATACTAAATATGCAACACTCCTCCCCACTCAGCTATAAAATCCAGCTCAATATAGAATGCATCTCACCTATATACACTGTATATGATTTAATAGAACTACCAAATGAGGTCATCCTTACCCTCAGCCATTAGGCTCTACAATGAGTCAACCTATAGCCAGGGAAATGATAACCTCCTCTTGTTAGACTGTTTGAGGTAACTTTTTTTGTTTTTATTCTTTCTGCTTCTCTTCTAATATTTATTTCCATGCACTTGTAATGCTACTGTGACACTAATTTCCTTTGGGATCTATAAGGTATCTATCTATATAGACTCCCACAGCATAGGAAAATTTTAAAATGTCCCATTTCGGGTTAAAGATTTCAATACTGTAAAGCTTTCTTACTCCTGTGGGATAAAGTCTTTCCTGCTGAGAGGGATCACTCTGCTTGACTTGTGGTTATGAAAACAATCTCAGGCTGTGGGACCTCCTCCACCATGATTGTACGAGTTGACTCAGACTGCAGGAAGTGGTTCAGACAGCTCTGGACACTTCTTCTTCTTCTAGATTCTTAATCTTGGGAAGGTGCATTTAGTTCACTGAAGTATTCTCTTATTAATAATTCTATTGCTCCCTTTCTCATGCCAACATCATCTGATGAATCCTCTGTTTTTGTATCTCCATTGACTCCTTTCTTTAGCCTTCCATTCCAGCTGGGCTTTGGTCTTTGTACCTACAAGCAGCTTTTTGTCTCCCACTTGAAGTTCATGCAATAACCTTAATGCACACAGAGTAGATTCTGGTTCTTTACACTCACAAAAGCCAAATGCTTGCATATTTCCTGAATCTCCTTGAACTCTCTTCCGGCTTAAAACCAAGCCACATTTCACAAGTAACTGCCTGATTAACATATCAGAAGCTTTCTCAGATGCTGCCCACAAAAAACCTGTTGTCTATTGTTAGTTTATACATTGTAAATTTCAAGGCTACCCAGTCAACCTGCTGGACGGTGGTGTAATGGTATCAACACTGGAATTTGAACCAAGGGGCCTTATGTTCGAATCCAGCCAGCTCCTTTCATGCTTTCCATCGAGCTACCAACTTGACCTCATAAAAAAGAGAAATACTAAATGGCAAGGTTGCTACTGAGGCTGGCTCAGTCAGCCTAAAGCATTCTGCAATCAATCAACAATGATTTCAGTTCCAACTGTTCTTGGATAACTTTCACAATATCAGCAAAGTTGGTTTGGTTAGAGCAGTTAAGCTTTTAAGCAAACTGTATGCACTCAATAATACCAGGACTTGTGCTTCAAAATACCACTCAATTCACTCAGTATACATATTCCAGTTTTGCTGTGCAGTTGAATGCATCTGTCTTTCTGGTGTACCCAGCTAATTCTGATTTTTTCATTAATTATTTATCATCTGGCACTCACCGTTTGTGAATCTGTGAATTTTGTCCATTTTCTGCCTTTTTTTTAAAAAAAAGAGACTCAACTGTCTCTCCCCTTTTCAAAAGAAATTATATGCAGCAGTTTTCTACTTGACCATTCCTCTCCCTTTCTGAAGAAAATGAAAAACATGCTGCACGTCAGCAGACAGGTATTCATCTCAAGTTTGTCTCAAAGCTGCCTCATCACTGTTATGTTTTATATCTCCAAAAACTAATTGAAAGACACGGAGCCAGGGACACTCATGTACTCTTCAGTGAGGCGCACACTTATGACACAGTGGCGTGATGACCTATGTTCCCTCTAAGCTGTGCGCGTGTGCACGTGCACGCACGTTTTTCAACCAGCGCACAAAGGAAGTTAATGTGCGCACAGAAGGTTAGTTACCTAAAATAATGTAGCAATTAATAATTATACTTATTGAAAATAATCTTTTAGCTAAATGTTTCTGTTAACTAGTTAGTCGGTTTCTCAAATACCTCAATGCACGTCACTAATTTACGTCACCTCACCTTTCCTGTTCTGATTTGTACAGCTGCATCACGGCGGCAGCCATCTTTGGCGGACAGTGTTCATATCGTAAAGTTAACAAAGATTTGTTTCAAATCCTGTAGATAGCTCACTAAGTTTTTATTGAAAAAGATCAGTCAAATGACCCTGTGGCTAAATACTACAAGAAATTGATAAACGTTTTAAATGATGTCTTTGATGAGCTGGCTGCACTGTGCAAGATTCTGCAAAAGAGTGGCCTGACACCGATTGATTCACTTCATTTTGCGCTGGGCAAAATTAACGATAAGAAATCAGTATCTGGGAGACAATGTTACGTGGAGTGACAAAGTTAAAGTTTTGCTAAGCCAGCAATGTGAAGAAAACGTCACAGTAGATAAAAGTTCGTTGTTTACTTTTATAAATAGTCCTTGTGTTCATTTAGAAGAATGATTTCCTGAAGATGAGGTACAAGAATGGTCAGTTTTTGATTTCTCTGCAATTGCAGACTGTGACTTCATATTTGACGATGAACAAGTTAATGCCTTATGTCTAAAATATCATGCTTTTCTAGCTGAAAATACTATAATAGTTAGAGTTTAATGATTTCAAATTTTCAGTGCAAGAAAAAATTAAATCCAAACTGATTTCAAACTTTGCTCAAATGGTGGCATTTGTACTTCAAAATGAACAGTTTTGCCACCTTGCTCAGTTGATGGACATTGGGGGAACCTTTCTTGCGTCTATTGCAGACTGTGAGCAAGGTTTTAGCCTAATAAATCAACTCAAAAACAAGCTGAGAAACCGTTTAGGTGAATGTCATTTGGATATGTTAATGAGAATCAAAAGCTATCAATTGGATGGAAGTTCTATTAGTCTAGATAGAGTTTACAAAGAATGGGTAAATGCCCAAGACAGGAGAGAGAAAAAAAAACTGAGTGACTTAAATATGTATGTTATTTTGTTGTTATTCTGTGCAGTTTTGTGTCAAGTATTTTGTAAACCTACATAAACTGCACCATGTGTGCATTCAGTGCGCACATACTTTTGTCACAGGGAAAAAATTTGCATGATATCAGATTTTTGCGCACACTGACTACTAAGAATTAGAGGGAACATTGGTGATGCCGTATGCCATTCATGTACTTTTACATATAACCCACGGTGCATTATGTAAACAAAAAAACACAATCAAATGTATTTACAATATTACTGAAATAGTAAATACAGTGCAGGCAAAAGGGGTTAGTTTAGCTTATCATTTGGTGACTAGTTAGTTCAGTACAACACAGAGGGTCGAAGCGACTCTCTGTGCTGTATACAGTTCTGCTTTTTCTGTTTTGTAAAAACCAGACAGGAAGGCTAAAGGGAAGCTGTTGGGTTGAGGTCATGACTTAAGTACACAAGCATTGATGTTGGCAGTAATCTGCTGACTGAGTTCTTCAACCTAGTCTGGTAGAAGCAGACAGATCAACATCTGAGTTTCAGTGGCCATGGTGTTTGTATGTCTGTAAAATCCCAGACCATTGTCCCGGACGCCTGAAACTGAAGCGGCTCGAGTTGAATGAAGCTACGTTAAATGCTCGTGTTTAGAGATGTAACCCCTGGGTAGATACACCCCTCACTCACAGCACAGATCAAGCTCAGACTAAAAAGTGGTTTTTCACACCTCTGGGAGAGGAAATGTGAATGTGAGCTCCCTGAATGCATGAAAGTGTCATGTTTGATGGCTTTCAGAGGAAGGGAGCAAGGTTTGCTCATTCGTTATGTGCTGTGCCTTACGACGTGGGCAATCGTGGTCCTTCCATGGCCAGGCAGCATCTATAGAAAAAAGCACAGTCGATATTTTGGGGCAAGACCCTTCAGCAGGACTGGAGGAAAAAAAAAGGCTGAGAAGATTTAAAAGGGTGGGGGGGGGGGAAGAGGGAGAGATAAACACCAGATGATAAATGAGATCTGGAGGGGGTGGGATGAAGTAAAGAGCTAGGAAGTTGATTGGTGAAAGAGACAGAAGGCCATGGAAAACAGAAAAAGGTATTGGGGGCGGAAGAGAGGAGCACCAGAGGACACACAAAATGCTGGAGGAACTCAGCAGGCCAGGCAGCATCGATGAAAAAAGTACAGTCGACGTTTCTAGCCAAAACCCATTAGCAGGATACAGTTGTTGTTTCGGGCTGAAAATCTTCAATGACATTGACAACTGTATTGGTGCTGCTTCCTGCACCCGTGCTGAACTCGTCGACTTCATCCACTTTGCCTCCAACTTCCACCCTGCCCTCAAATTCACTTGGTCCATTTCCGACACCTCCTTTCCCTTTCTCAATCTCACTATTTCTATCTCCAGAGACAGTTTATCCACTGATGTCTATTAGAAACCCACAGACTCTCACAGCGACCTAGACTACACCTCTCGTCCCACCCTACTACTTGTAAAAATGCCATCCCCTTCTCTCAATTCCTCCATCTCCACCACATCTGGGGTCAGGATGAGGCTTTTCATTCTAGAATAAAGGAGATGTCCTTCTTCGAAGAAAGGGCTTCACTTCCTCCACTATCAACACTGCCCTCAACCGCATCTCTTTCATTTCTCACACATCTGCTCTTACCCCATCTTCCCGCCATCCTACCAGGGATAGGGTTCACCTACTAACCCACCAGCCTCTGCGTCCAGCACATTATTCTCCAAAACTTCCACCACCTCCAACGAGATTCCACAGCACATTACTCCCTCCCCTCCACATTCCACAGGGATCACTCCCTATGCGACTCCCTTGTCCATTCGTCCCTCCCCATTGATCTCCTTCCTGGTACTTCTCCTTGCAAGTGGAACAAGTGCTTCACCTGCCCCTACACTTCCTCCCTCACTACCATTCAGGGCCGTGAACAGTCCTTCCAGCTGAGGCGACACTTCACCTGAGAGTCTGTTGGGGTCACCTGCACTCCACCCGCCTGAAGAGGCGGGATCTCCCAGTGGCCACCCATTTTAATTACACTTCCCATTCTGATATGGCCATCCATGGCCTCCTCCACTGTTGGGATGAGGCCACACTTAGGCTGGAGGAACAACACCTTATATTCCATAAAAGTTGCTGGTGAACGCAGCAGGCCAGGCAGCATCTCTAGGAAGAGGTACAGTAAGGTATAGAGGTATAGTAAGCTCTTCCTTCAGTTAGTCCTGACGAAGGGTCTCAGCCTGAAACGTCGACTGTACCTCTTCCTAGAGATGCTGCCTGGCCTGCTGAGTTCACCAGCAACTTTTATGTGTGTTGCTTGAATTTCCAGCATCTGCAGAATTCCTGTTGTTTACCTTATATTCCATTTGGGTAGCCTCCAGCCTGATGGCATGAATGTCAATTTCTCAAACTTCCAGTAATGCCTCCCAATACCCCCCTCACTATTTTCCATCCCATTTTCCCTCCCTCTCTATTTCCTTGCCCACCCATTGCCTCCTTCTGGCTTTTAATTCCCTAGCCTTCTGTCTCTTTCACCAATCAACTTCCCAGCTCTTTACTTCATCCCTCCCCTGCTGCTTCACCTCTCACCTGACGTTTTTCTTTCCCCTCCCCCCACCTTTTAAATCAACTCCTCAGCTTTTTCTCTCCAGTCCTGCCCAAAGGTCTCAGACCGAAACGTTGAGTGTGCTTCTTTTCCATAGATGCTGCCTGGCCAGCTGAGTTCCTCCAGCATTTTGTGTGTGTGCAGCTCAGACTAAAAGTGGTTTTTCAGACCTCTGGGAAAGGAAATGTGAATTGAGTTTTCTGAATGCATGAAAGTGTCACGTTTGATCGTTTTCAGAGGAAGGGATTAAGGTTTGTTTGTTCATTATCTGCTGTGTCATATGACGTGGGCCATCATGGTCTTTCCATGACCATGATTGTCCTTGGCAAATTTTTCTACGTTGCCTCCCTCTGTCTACAAGACAGGTGACCCCAGCAATTACCAATACTCTTCAGAGATTGTCTGCCTGGTGTCAGTGGTCGTATAACCAGGACTTGTGATATACACTGGCTGCTCATACGACCATCCACCACCTGCTCCCATAGCTTCACGTGACCCTGATCGGGGTACGAAGCAGGTGCAACACCTTGCCCAGGAGTGACCTGCAGGCTAGCGGAGGGAAGGAGCACCTTACACCTCACACCTCCTTAGGTAGAGACGTATCTCCAGTAAGGTTAGCTCAATAAAATCCTCCAGATTTTGGTGGAGAGGGATTACTAGATTGGTGGATGTCACTCTTATTAACGAACAACATGCTAGAAGAACTCGTTGAGCAGCATCTGAGGGAGGCAAGAAATCTCACTGACAGCAGCCAGCATAATCAAAGCCTTCACCCACCCCAGACTTCCTCTCTTCTCCCTCCTCCCATCAGGCAGAAGATACAAAAGCCTGGAAGCACGTCCCAGCTGTCTCAAGGACAGCTTCTACCCTACTGTTATAAGAATATTGAACGGTTCCCTAATACTAATGCCACTCCACTCTTTAAGAGGGAGGGAGGAAAAAGGCAGAAAATTATAAACTAGTTAGCCTGACATCAGTAGTTGAGAAGATCATGGAGGCCATTATTCAGGATGAGGTTTCAGGATACTTGGAGGCACATGACAAAATAGGCCATAGTCAGCATGTATTCTTTAAGGGGAATCTTGCCTGACAAATCTGTTGGAAATCTTTGAAGCAGGATAGACAGAGGAGAGTCAGTAGATGTTGTTTACTTGGATTTTCAGAAGGTTTCTGGCAACGTGATGCACATGAGGCTGCTAAGATTCAAGATTCATTTATTATCAAAGAATATACAAATCATACAACCTTGCTCGCAGGTAGCCACAGAGTGAGAAACCCAAAAGAACCCATTTAAAGAAAAATAAAATCATGCAGACAACTGAAGCTGCACCCGGTGGCTAACAGTTTTCTGCAGGAGTTGCTGCTTTTCACATTACATGTCAATGATCTAGACGGCGCAATTGATGGCTTTGTGCCCAAGTTTGCGGATGATATGTAAAAAGGTGAAACATAGAAAACCTACAGCACAATACAGGCCCTTTGGCCCACAAAGCTGTGCCGAACATGTCCCTACCTATGGACTCGGACCCCAAGATCCCTCTGTCCCTCCACACTGCCAAGAGTCTTACCATTAATACGATATTCTGCCATCATACTTGACCTAGCAAGATGAACCACTTCACAGTTATCTGGGTTGAACTCCATCTGCCACTTCTCAGCCCAGTTTTGCATCCTATCAATGTCCCAATGTAACCTCTGACAGCCCCCCTGCTATCCACAATACCCCCAGCCTTTGTGTCATCAGCAAACTTACTAATCCATCCCTCCACTTCCTCATTCAAATCATTTATAAAAATCACAAAGAGTAGGGGTCCCAGAACAGATCCCTGAGGCACTCCACTGGTGACCGACCTCCATGCAGAATATGACCTGTCTGCAACCACTCTTTGCCTTCTGTGGGCAAGCCAGTTCTGGATCCACAAAGCAATGTCCCCTTGGATCCCATGCCTCCTTACTTTCTCAATAAGACTTGCATGGGGTACCTTATCAAATGCCTTGCTGAAATCCATATACACTACATCTACGGCTCTACCTTCATCAATGTGTTTAGTCACATCCTCAAAAAATTCAATCAGGCTCGTAAGGCACGACCTGCCCTTGACAAAGCCATGCTAATTATTCCTAATCATATCCCTCTCCAAATGTTCATAAATCCTGCCTCTCAGGATCTTCTCCATCAACTTACCAACCACTGAGGTAGGACTCACTGGTCTATAATTTCCAGGGCTATCTCTACTCCCTTTCTTAAATAAAGGAACAACATTTGTAACCCTCCAATCCTCCGGAACCTCTCCTGTCCCCATTGATGATGCAAAGATCATCGCCAGAGGCTCAGCAATCTCCTCCTTCGTCTCCCACAGTAGCCTGGGGTACATCTCATCCAGTCCTGGCGACTTATCCAACTTGATGCTTTCCAAAAGCTCCAGCACATCCTCTTTCTTAATATCTACATGCTCAAGCTTTTCAGTGTGCTGCAAGTCATCACTACAATCACCAAGATCCTTTTCTATAGTGAATATAGAAGTATTCATTAAGTACCTCTGCTATTTCCTCTGATTCCATACACACTTTCCCACTGTCACACTTGATAGGTCCTATTCTTTCACATCTTATCCTCTTGCTCTTCACATACTTGTAGAATGCCTTGGGGTTTTCCTTAATCCTGCCCGCCAAGGCCTTCTCATGGCCCGCTCGGGCTCTCCTAATTTGCTTCTTGAGCTCCCTCCTGTCAGCCTTATAACCTTCTAGATCTGTAACAGGGGGAGCTGTTAGGGGGAGGCAACATTGAGGAAGCAGGGAGCAAGCAGATGGACTCAGACAGGAAGATGGGTAAAGGAGTACCAGATGGAATCCAGTGTAGGGAAGTGAATGGTCATGCATTTTTGGTAGTAGGAATAAAGTCACGAACAATCTTCTAAACAGAGAACAAATCTAGAAATCAAAAGTGCAAGAGGACTTGGGAGTCCCTCTGCAGGATTTCCTGAAGGCTAACTTGCATTTGCCTTCCTTGCCACTGACTCAACCTGCAATGTTAACACTCATTTTGAGAGGACCAAAACACAAGAGCAAGAATGTAATGCTGAAGCTTTATAAGCCATTAGTCAGACTGCATTTGGGAGTAATGAGAGCAGTTTTGGGTCGATTATCTAAGAAAGAAAGAACTTCCATTGGAGAGGGTCCAGAGGACATTCACAAGAATGATCCCAGGATTGTAAGGATTAACTCATGAGAAGTGTTTGCTGGCTCTGGGCCTGTACTTGCTGGGCCAACAGCCAGGAATGAGAGGGTTATCATACGAGGAACGTTTGATAGCTCTGGGTCTATACTCACCGGAATTCAGAAGGATGAGGGAGGGATCTCATTGAAACCTTTCGAATGTTGAAAGGCCTAGACAGAGTAGATGTGGAAAGGATGTTTCCCATGGTGGGGGAGTCCAGCACAAGAGGGCACAGCCTCAGGATAGAGGGGCGCTCTTTCAAAACAGCGATGCAGAGGAATTTCTTTAGCCAAAGGGTGGTGAATTTGTGGAATTTGTTGCCACGTACAGCTGTGGAGGCCAGGTTGTTGGGTGTATTTAAGGCAGAGATTGATAGGTTCTTGATTGGAAATGGCATCAAAGGTTACGGGGAGAAGGCCGGGAACTGGGGTTGGGGAGGAGACTGAAAAAAAATCAGCCATGATTGAATGGCGGAGCAGACCCGATGGGCCAGATGGTCTAAATCTGCTCCTATGTCTTATGGTGTTTAGAAGAATAGGGGGGTGGGGAGGGAAGGCTGGATCTCATTGAAACCCAAAGATTGAAAGACCTGGAAAGAGTGGACATGGAGAGGATGTTTCTGTGAGTGCAAGCGTTCCCAACCTTTTTTTTAAATGCCATGGACCAACAAGGGGTTGTGGATCCCAGATTGGGAACCCCTGGCCTAGATAGAGTGGATGTGGAAAGGATGTTTCCTATAGTTGGGGGGAGTCTAGGACCGAAAGGCCCAGCCTCAGAACAGAAGGATGTCCCTTTAGAACAAAGTTGGAGGAATTTCTTGAGCCAGTGGGTGGTGAATTTTTGCAATTCGATGCCGTCATTGGGTGTATTCAAAGCAGAGGTTAATAGGTTCGCGATCAGTAAGGGGCCAAAGGCAGGAAATAGGGTTGAAAGGGATAATAAATCAGCCATAATGAAATGGCAGAACAGATGGGGGAGGAGGCTGAATGGCCTAGTTCTACTCCTATGTCTTTCAGTCTCATGGACTCCTGAATTCCCAACCTATCTCATTATGGCCTTGCACTTACTGCCTGCCTGCACTGCACTTTACTTTGTCTGTAACTGTTACACTTTACTCTGCATTCTGTTATTGTTTCTCCCTCGTTACTACCTCAACGTGCTGACATGATGAACTGATCTGTATGGACATCAGGCAAAACCAAAGGTTTTCACTGTGCCTCAGTAGAGCTGACAATATTAAACCAATCAGGATTACAAAGGCATTGAGGGATTGGTGAGGGAGGTCAACACTCAACCACAATGTCACTGAATGAGGCAGCAGGCACAATGGGCTGAATGGCCTGCTGCTTCTGTTCCACATGTTTTGCCCCCATTTATACTTTTTCATGTTTACTCTTTCCCTCACCCCACTATCTCACAAACCCTCTCAGGGATCAGGGCCTTGCTGTGCTCATCACAGCCCCACAATGTAACAGAACTCCTTCCCCCCACCCCCCACACCCCCGATGACTTATGCAGGCAACGTCCCTCTTTTAAAAACATATCAGACCTAATTCTTCTTTCGAGATGGGGTCTGTTACAGAAGGCACAACCATCTGACAGATCTGTTCTGAAGAGCGTGGGAAGTGGCGGGGCACTGGTGGTTGTTCTCAGAGTTTGGAGAGTCTACTCTTGTCATTTTTGGCTTGGGTCCATATCTCACCCACTGACTACTCTACCATCCCTCTTCCTCTCCTCACCATCTCCCGTTCCGTTCTTTGCTCTGTTTTTCCTCTCTCCCCCAACTTTTCACTTTCTCTCCCATCTCTCCTGCTCTCTTTCCCTCTCTGTCTCTCGCCCACCCCCTTTTTTCTCTATCTCTCTTCCTGCAACAGCAAGCTTAAGGCACATACAAAGTGTCAGGCCTGAGAGACCTTCTGCTGCAGACTGTTGGAATTTGCAATAAACAGGTCATCAGGTAGATAGGATTAGCCCCTTTCCCATGGAGTTGCATGCCTCCTCACTACACCCCAGCCCACAACATAACAGCACTCCCTCCTCCCGCACCGCGTAGGGCTCCGACTCGCACCCCCTCCAACAGCACAGTGTTCCCTCCACCTCACAGCGCTCCCACCGTGTAGAGCTCCACTCGCACCCCCTCCAACAGCACACTGTTGTCCCTCCACCTCACAGCGCTCCCACCGCGTAGGGCTCCACTCGCACCCCCTCCAACAGCACACTGTTGTCCCTCCACCTCACAGCGCTCCCACCGCGTAGGGCTCCGACTCGCACCCCCTCCAACAGCACAGTGTTCCCTCCACCTCACAGCGCTCCCACCGTGTAGAGCTCCACTCGCACCCCCTCCAACAGCACACTGTTGTCCCTCCACCTCACAGCGCTCCCACCGCGTAGGGCTCCACTCGCACCCCCTCCAACAGCACACTGTTGTCCCTGCACCTCACAGCGCTCCCACCGCGTAGGGCTCCACTCGCACCCCCTCCAACAGCACAGTGTTCCCTCCACCTCACAGCGCTCCCACCGCGTAGGGCTCCACTCGCACCCCCTCCAACAGCACAGTGTTCCCTCCACCTCACAGCGCTCCCACCGCGTAGGGCTCCACTCGCACCCCCTCCAACAGCACAGTGTTCCCTCCACCTCACAGCGCTCCCTCCTCCCCCACTGCGCAGGGCTGCTCCTTACTGACCACCCCATGCTGCCCAGCGCTCCCTCCTCACCGCACTCCCCTGCAGCGCATCGCTACCTCCTCACCTCAGCAAAGAATTCCCTCTTCACTGCCCCTCCTGCGGTGCCCCCCTACGCCCCTCCCATGGTGCGGTGGCCACTTCCGCAGTGCAGCCCTTGCTATCCCCCCTGGGCTCTCACTGTTCAACAGCCCGAACCCTCTCTGGGCCCAGATGAAGCTGGAAGCACTTCAGCATAATCTGTTGGAATCTGTACAAAATGCATAATTGACTCAGATAACAAATTACTTGCTATAATCTTTTTGGAATTTCCAAATGAGTAATTGTTCTGAACAATAATACAAAACTTCAGAGAGGAACAGCAAGCTGATGTCATCTAACATCCGAGCAAATTTCAAACACAGGAAAAAGTCATCTGCTATTTTGGAACTGGGCATCTTTACTTTCACTTTGTTTCAGGGATTCTTGGCAAAGGCCAGCATTTATTGCCCAACCCTCCCTGACCCTCGTGGAAATGGGGCAAGTCTCTTCTCCCTGACCTGCTACCAATCTTCAGGGGGGGGGGGGAGTGTGGAGGGCGAGCTGCAGGCAGGCCTCTCTGTGGGAGGGCATGTTGCTCTGAAAGAGGAGGGCAAGTGGATGGAGGTGGAGGAGAAGATGGCAGCGTGCTCGGCCTCTCCGGTGGTGATGTCTGTTATCTGTCAAGTAGGGGACCGTGCACAATTCTGATTTGACGGAGACGGACGTGAGAGTACAGAGGAACATCTGGAAAACTTCTGAAATGCCCGCTGCACTGCCGCTGCTACTATAGTAACCGGAATCTCCGGAGCAGAAGGCCACGAATCCTTGGCTTTGCTTGTTTCAGCGGCCGGGGCTAGGTTGAACACGCTCAGCAGGCTGTATTGGAGGGGCTGGTCAGAGGTTCGAAGTTTTCAGACGGACGGACTCAGTGTCGGCTGTGGTCGGCTGCTTCCAAGGCATCGGCAAGTTGACGGTGCCTGGAGGTTTATGGCAGGGAGTTTCTCCCTTTTGCCACCTGCTATCGGAGACTCGGGAATCAATCGACTCAGGGACTTTGAGACTATTTTTACCGTGCCCATGGTTTGTTCTTCATCAAATTATGATATTGCTTTGCACTGCTGTAACTATATGTTATAATTATGTGGTTCTGTCAGTGTTAGTCTTTGGTCTGTCCTGTTTTCTGTGATATCACTCTGGAGAAACATTGTATCATTTCTTAATGCATGTATGCATTTCTAAATGACAATAAAAGAGGACTGAGTATTCTCATAATCTAATCTAAGAATCTAATCTAAAAACTACCACCAGGAAGGAGGTACAGAAGCCTGAAGTCGCACACCACCAGGTTCAGGGACTGCTACATCCCTTCAACCATTCAGTCCCTGAACAAGCCTTAATCTCGACCTCAGTATTGGAACACCATTACTGATTTGGTCACTTTGCAAAAGACTTCTATTTCAATTGTATTTTTGTAGAAAATAGTAAATAATATTTATGTTTTCCTTGTGAATGCTGCTCATCTGATGCTCTCTGCCTACAATGCTGCTTCAATGCACCCATGCATACATGCACTTGCTCACTTGACAATAACCTTTGACTTTCACCATGTCAAAGATGGGTGAAGGACCAAGGAAATCATTGTGGACTTCAGGAAGGTGCAGGTGAAACACGTCCCTCTGCGGATACGTGGCTCCTCCATAGAGAGAGAATTTAAGTACACAAAGTTCCTGGGAGCTCATGTCACAGATGATCTCACCTGGGCCTCAGTATCACCTCTCTGAGCAAGGTGGCACAGCGGAGCTTCCATTTCCTGAGGAGATTGAGGGCAAGCAAGGCTCCCTCCCCCCCCCCACCTCCTTCTCAACTGCGTTTTACAGGAGCACCATTGGGCGCGTCCTGACAAGCTGCATCCCCGTCTGGTACGGGAGCAGCCGAGCGTCGGACTGGAAGTCCCTACACAGGACTGTGAGAATGACCAGGAGGACCATAGGTATCTCCCTACCATCCACTGGGGACATTTATCAGGAGCGCTGCGAACACAGCGCCCTCAGTATTATCAAGGATCCCATCCATCCAGTACCCTCTTTGACTTTCTGCTATCAGACAAGAGACTGTGACGCACAGTGACAAAAATGGTCAGGATGAGAACAACACACAAAATGCTGGAGGAACTCAGCAGGTCAGGCAGCAGCTATGGGAAAGAGTACAGTCGACGTTTCAGACCAAAACCCTTCAGCAGGACAGGAAGAAAAGCTGTGGAGTAGATTTAACAGGGGAGGGGAGGAGAGAGAAACACTGGGTGAAACCTGGAGGGGGAGGGATGAAGTAAAGAGCTGGGAAGTTGATTGGTGAAAGAGACAGAAGGCCATGGAAGAAAGAAAAGGTGGGGGGGAGGGGGACCAGAGGGAAGCGATGGGCGGGCAAGGAGACAAGGTGAGATGGGGAAAGAGGGGATAAGAAATGGTGAAGGGGGTGGGGAGGCATTACCAGAAGTTCGAGAAACCGATATCCATGCCATCAGGTTGGAGGCCACCCAAATGGAATACAAGGTGTTGTTCTTCCAAACCAAGTGTGGACTTATCACAACAGTGGAGGAGGCCATGGATGGACATATCGGAACTGGAATGGGAAGTGGAATTAAAATGGGTGGCCACTGGGAAATCCTACTTTCTCTGACAGGCGAAGTGCAGGTGCTCAGCGAAGCTGTCTCCCAACCTACGATGGGTCTCACCGAGGCACAAAAAGGCCACACCAGGAGCACCGGATACAGTACACAACTCCACCAAACTCACAGGTGAAGTGTTGCCTCACCTGGAAGGACTGTTCGGGGCCCTGAATGGTAGTGAGGGAGGAGGTGTAGGGGCAGGTGTAGCACTTGTTCCATCTGCAAGGGTAAGTGCCAGGGGAGAGTCACGTAAGTAGCGTGGGGGGGGAGGGGAGGGAAATGTGATTGGTGTTGGGATCCCATTGCAGATGGCAGAAGTTTTGGAGGATTATGTGCTGGACACAGAGGGGGGTGGGTAGTAAGTGAGGACAGGAAGAACCCTATCCCTGGTAGGGTGGTGGGAGGATGGGGTGAGAGCAAATATGTGTGAAATGGAAAATACACGGTCGAGGGCAGCATTGACAGTGGAGGGGAAGCCCCTTTCTTTGAAAAAGGAGGGCATCTCCTTAGTTCTAGAATGTAAAGCCTCATCCTGACCCCAGATGTGGCAGAGACAGAGAGGTTGAGAGAAGGGGATGGCGTTCTTACAAGTAACAGGGTGGGAAGAAGTATAGTCCAGATAGCTGTGAGAGTCCGTGGATTTATAATAGACAGTGGATAAGTCGTCTCCAGAGATAGACACAGTGAAATCAAGAAAGGGGATGGAGGTGTCGGAAATGGACCAGATAAATTTGAGGGCAGGGTGGAAGTTGGAGGTAAAGTTGATGAGCTCAACATGGGTGCAGGGAGCAACACCAATATAGTTGTTGATGTAGCATAGGAAAAGTGAGGGACAGTCACCAATGTAGGTTTGGAACATAGACTGTTCCACGTCGCCGAGAAACAGGCAGGCATAGCTGGGACCCATGCAAGTGCCCATAGCTACCCCTTTTGTGGAAGGAGCACAAAAGGAGGACAAGAAGTGGGAGGAGACAAAGGAGAAATTATTAAAAGTGAGGACAGGTTCCGCCAGATGGAGGAGAGTGGCGGTAGAGGGGAACAGGGTTGGGTCTGGTGTCCAGAAAAAGACAACTTTGAGGCCTTCCTGTTGGGGGATGGAGATGTATAAGGGCTGAACATCCATAGTAAATATAAGATGATGGAGGCCAGGAAACCTGAAATCATTGAAAAGATCAAGAGCGTGTGACGTGTCACAGCTGTAGGTAGGAAGGGACTGAACCGGTGGGGAGGGGAGGGGGGATAAAACTGAGTCGAGGTATGCAGATACGAGTTTACTGGGGCAGGAACAAGCTGAAACAATGGGTCTACCTGGACAAGCAGGTTCGTGGATGCGGGAACTATGAGGCTGGTGGCAGTGGATGGGAGATCCCCAGAGTTAATAAGGTTGGTGAAGGTGTGGGAGACAATGGCCTTGTGCTCCTGTTTGAGGGGTAAGTAAAAGGAAGTGTCAGGCAGTTGTGACTGGGCCTCAGCAAGGTAGAGGTCAGTATGCTAGACAACTATAGTACTCCCCTTATCTGCAGGTTTGATGATTAGATTAGATTATGAGGACACGCAGTCCTCTTTTATTGTCATTTAGTAATGCATACATTAAGAAATGATACAATTTGTTCCTCCAGAATGATATCACAGAAACACAAAATAAAACAAGACTTAAAAAACTGACAAAAACCACATAATTATAACATATAGTTACAACAGTGCAAACCAATACCGTAATTTGATGAAGAACAGACCACGGGCACGGTAAAAAAAAGTCTCAAAGTCTCTCGCAAGTCCCATAATCTCACGCAGACGGTTGAAGGGAGAAACTCTCCCTGCCATGAGCTTCCAGCGCCACAAACTTGCCGATGCAGCATCCTGAAAGCACCTGACCACAGTCTGACTCTGAGTCCATCCGAAAACTTCGAGCCTCCGATCAGCTCTCCGACATCAAGCACCATCTCTGCCAAGCGCTTCAACCCCGGCCCCAGCAACAGGCAATAGGCAAAGCCAAGGATTCAGGGCCTTCCCCTCCAGAGATTCTCGATCGCACAGTAGCAGCAGCAGCGAAGCAGGCATTTCAGAAGTTTCTCCAGATGTTCCTCCGTGCTTCTCACAGCTGTCTCCATCAAGTCAGGATTGTGCACGGCCCCAATTTAACGAATACGATATCATTCGGGGCGGCCGCACGCGTTGCATCGCGCCGCCATCTTCTCCTCCCCACCTTTGAGGTTAGGATTGGTGTGGAGTGAAGAGCAGAGCATTTGGAAGGAGTGAGGAGTGTTGAAGTCTAAACAGTTGATGTCCCGTCGGCAGTTGGCAATGAAAAGGTCCAGAGCAGGGTGGAGTGCCCAGGAAGAGGAGGGTTGAAGATGGGAGAGGGGGTCATTGGTGCGGGGTGGGTTGTGGTCAGGATGAAAAACAGCTTCTTCTCCACGACCATTAGGCTTCTGAACTTGCTGTTTTGCATTCGAAATGTCACTGGTTAATCTGCTCCATACTCCATACCTTATGATATTTAATTTATACACTTTAGTTTGTTATTTATGTGTGATTCATCTGTAGATTTTATCCTTACTTTCATAAGTTATGTGTACTGCCGTGCTTTATACCCTGGTTCACAGAAACATTGTCTCGTTTCCATATACATTATATGGTTATATACATTATATAGTTAAATGACAATAAACTTGACGGTTAGATTCCCCCTTGGATGATAACACTGCCTGGAACAAACAGTATAGTACACAGAGTATTGCAGCACAGTACAGACCTTTCGGCTCACGGTGTTGTGCCGACATTTCAACCTACTCTACGACCAATCTAACCCTCCCCTCGTACGCAACCCTCCATTTTTTTTGTTTTGCATGTTCCAATCTAACAGATTGGATGGTCGTACGAGCAGCCAGTGCAGATCACAAGTCCTGGTTACATGACCACTGACGCCAGGCAGACAACCTCTATAGAGTATTGATAATGGGTGGGGTCACCCATCTTGTAAAGACACTGCCCAGAAGGCGGCGATGGCAAACCACTCCTGTAGAAAAATTTGCCAAGAACGATCATGGTCATGGAAAGGCCATGATCGCCCATGTCATACAACACGGCGCATAGTGATTATGATGTGCCTATCTAAAAGTTTCTAAAGTGCCCCTAATTGTATCTGCCTGTACCACTACCCCCCGGCAGGGCATTCTACACACCCACCTCTCTGTGTAAAAAAAAAGCTTACCCCTGACATTCCCCTCTATACTTCCCTCTAACTACTTTAAGATTATGCCCCCTTGTATTAGCTATTTCCTCCCTGGGGGAAAAAAATTGTTGGCTGTCCTCTTATAATCTTGTACACTTCTATCATGACCCCTCTTCCTCCTTCAGTCAGCCCTAGCTCACTCAACCGATTTTCATAAGACATGCTCTCCAATCCAGACATGTCCTCTGCACCCAGGCAGGTCTGAAGCTTCTACCATGGTCGTATCATTGAGGCGACCAGATCCGGACACAATCTTCCAAGTGTGGTGTGAGCAAAGGTCTAACTATCCTGTGTCAACGTCACTTGCCAGCCAGTGCCAGTGCACGTATCCAGGTCTCGCTATGTGCAGGCGTGGGCTGCCTCACTCCGAACACCGTACAAGCTTCAGCTAACATGTTCCACATCTGACCTTTAAATAAAAGGAAGTTAATTGATGAAGTAGCTGAAGACAGAACCGGTGGTCATAAAGTTTTGCCTTGAGACAGACACTTGTCACGAAGTGTCCTTCCTCTAAATAACTCTGTGATTGACTAAACCTTCCCACAAAGGCACATGGTAAAAATGCTCCTCCGTGTTCTATTAACAATGTGTATGCTTTATCAGAATACAGAAGAGCAGTCATTTGTCCATCATGTCTGTCAAGAAACCCGTGCAGGAGAGTTTAAAAGGGGAAAAGCCATTCCACTCTTGAGCTCGGAAGTCCAGGTCCAACGGTATGGACAGCGTCACAACTGGGGTCTTCCTTGTTTGCAGGGAATGACCACGTGCCTCCTCATGCCCTTCGCTCTCCACGGAGTATTGTAGTACCGACTTCCTGCCCATTAGATCTCACTGTAGATCTCATCCGCCCAGTCCGCTGGAGCTGAGTTCCCATGCTCGGACAGGCATGTCCCCTTTCTCACCGGGGTCTGAGGCCCACCAGCTACCCTCACCTAGTTTGGCCCACCTGTCGAAGCGATGTACCGGGGTGTGACCGCTGTCACGTACAGACAGTCACTTGGAGCCACAGGTTAGAGCCGAGTGGGGGACCGTAGGTGAGTAAGCTGCCCGGGAATTGACACGACAGGCCCCTTCACCAGAGGTACTACCCCTACCCCTCCCTGGACACCCCACACAGACGGTACTGCACAGGAAAAGCCCTATGGCCCACAATGTATGTGCTGAACATGAGCCCAATTTAAACAAATTCCATTTGTCTTAATGAGGACCATATCTATCAACTCCCACAAAGTGCTGGAGGAACTCAGCAGGTCAGGGAGCATCTGTACAGTGGTTTTGGGCCAAGACCCTTCCTGAGGAATCATCAGTTCCAACACAATGCAAGACAAGCTTTTCACTGCCATCTCGGTACACGTGTCAGTAAAAAAAAACAACTACCAATTCCCATACATCCGAATGCTCCGGCTTCCTCTCACATCCCAATCCAAGTCCTGTTATTCCACAGGGGTTTTGAAGAGGACATTTAAAACGAGAACTAGAATGTTAATGACTGGGCCTTTCCATGGGCCGTTGACTCAGGACGCCGGTGAAATCTCCCTCCAAACATCCGAACATCAGAGAAAGTCATTAAGAATTGGAATAATCGACAGCTTGTTCTAGGGAAAGCGGGAAGATCCCGGTCAGACAGCGGGAAAGCGGGAAGATCCCGGTCAGACAGCGGGAAAGCGGGAAGATCCCGGTCAGACAGCGGGAAAGCACACGGGATTTTTCAAAACCAGATGATCTCTCGAGACCGACGGGAGAAAATGGAGCGGGGGTGGGGGCGTTACGGTATAATGTCAAGCAGGCGGCCATCGAGAGCGAGAACCACCCCTGGTATCGGATGTTTTGTGAACCGTGTTTAAAACCTGCAACCCTCTCACCGTAACGATTTATCTATAACTGTGAACACAGCAATACATGGGATGGATATGATTCGGGTAAATACAAAACATAAAAGTTTGAGTGTTTCTTTCAAGGGAAATTAAGACAATTAGTTTTATGACTCCCGACACATCCTTGCAAATTTACCGTTCGCCAGGAAGCAATAATTTAACTCATACCAAATATAAACTTTGATCGAAAATGGATTGACAAAATATTTTAAACTATAACACAATAATACTATATAACGTCGTTGGAGCTCATTCCCGCGCAGTAACTTCGTTTTCTCACGGTACCGACATGGTTCTGCCTGAAAGACCAGGCCAAGCAAAACCATTTCCACGCAAATTCCGAGGAAAAAGGCATCAAACTTTCCCCAGTGGTGTGCGCTAGCAGGCTAACTTTAACTTATCTGGACATGCTCCGTGAGGCGATAGTCCATATAGTTCTTGACATCTGTGTCTGCCCTTCCAAATGGGTTCTGTGAGAGCCTCACCGAGTTTTTCCACGACATTGGCAGTCCATTTTCTCGCCTCCTTCTTCCCCGAAAACCCTCCACAGCGCCGCTCTCTCTCCCATGACAGTGGCTGCCCCTTCCCGGTTTTTTCCTCCGGCGGCATCCTATTGGCCAAAGTGTTAAAAAGACAAATCCTATTGGCGAATTCAACAAGCCTAACTTAATAATGATCAGAATTTTTATTACAAATGGAATACTCTTTTGTACAATGTAATTAAAAGAACACTTTTTATATAGCTCTGCATTTTGAGGAGATCCCAAAAATTCCCAACAGCATAACTGTATTAATAAAATAAAGCATGGTCTTAAACCAGGGTATTATACAAGTGAAAGAGTCACACAACACAGGCCCTTGTTGCCCAGATCGCTCATGGCGCCTGCCAGTCTGGTCCCATTCGTCCACATTTAGACCAAACCCCCCTAAGCCTTTCCTGTCCAAAGTGTCTTTTAAAAGTCGTTAAAGTGCCCGCCTCAGCCACTTCCTCTGGCAGATCGGTCCACACACTCACCACTCTGTGGGCAAAAAAAAACGTTAGCCCTCAGTTGCCTTTCCCAATTAGAGTTTTAAATCTTGCGGGCTGCCCCCAGCACATCCTTGGCTGTATTGGCGTTAACGCAAATGACACATTTCACTGTATGTTTCGATGTACATCAGATAAATAAATTAATCTGACCCCCCCCCCCACTTTAAACCTGTGCCATCTAGTTCGTGAGTGCATTCACCCTTTCTATGCCCCTCATGATTTGTTACCCCTCTATAAGATTGCCACTCCTACACTCCAAGGAACAGATTCCTAGCCCGCCCGACCTCTCCCTAGAACTCAGGCCCTCGAGGCTTTGCAATGTTCTCGTAAATCTCCTCTGCACTCTTTCCAACTTAAAAATGTCTTTCCTAGAAGAGAGAGGAAAACTGCACACAATACTCATTGTTAGAATCAGGTTTAATCTCACCGGCATATGTCAGGAAATTTGTTGCTATGCAGCAGCAGCACACACAGTAGCAACAACTGTGAATTACAGTAAATATATTAATTAAAAGTTAAATTACGTAAGTAGTGAGATAGTGTTCATGGATTCAATGTCCATTCAGAAATCGGATGGCAGAGGGGAAGAAGCTGTCCCTGAATCACTGAGTGTGTGCCTTCAGGCTCCTGTACCTCCTACCTGATGGTAGCAATGAGAAGAGGGCATGTCCTGGGCGATGGGGGTCCTTAATGACCGATGTCGCCTTTATGAGGCATCGTTCCTTGAAGATGTTCTGAACACTACATAGGATAGTGCCCATGATGGAGCTGACTGAGTCCAAATGTGGTCTTATTAACAACTTGTACAACCACAACCTATCAACCCAACTTCTGTACTTATTAATCCAACTGAAGAAGGCCAGCAGGACAAGAACGTCCTGCAGCACCGTCTACCTCTGACTCTACATTCAGGAAACCATGTGAAGAGATAAATATAAAGATTAGCTTTGTAAAGGTAAATATTGGCTTTATTTCTCACATGTACGGGACATCAAAACATACAGTGAAATTCACCTTTTGCGCCTGGCTGCATCACAGTAAGGTATGGAACACCAATACCCTTGAATGGGAAATCCTAAAAGAGTCATGGATACAGCCCAGTCCATCATGGTCAAAGCCCTCCCCACCATTGAGCACGTCTACATGGAGCGTTGTCACGGGAAAACAGCATCCATCATCAGGGACCCCACCACCCAGGACATGCTCTTCTCACTGCTGCCATCAGGAAGGAAGTAAAACAGCCTCAGGGCTCACAGCACTAAATTCAGGAACAGTTATTACCCCGCAGCCATCAGGCTCTTGAACCAAAGGGGATAACTTCACTCACCCCATCATTGAAATGTTCCCACAACCAATGGATTCACTTTCAGGGACTCTTCATCTCATGTTCTCCATATTTATTGGTTATTCATTGATTGATTGATTGAGATACAGCTCAGAACAGACCCTACAGCCCTTCGAGCTGCACCACCCAGCAATCCAAAGGTTTAACCCTAGCCTAAACACAGGATGATTTACAATGACCAATTAACCTACCAGTCTTTGGACTGTGGGAGGAAACCAGAGCACCCAGAGAAAACCTATGTGGTCATAGGGAGATCATGAAAATACAATGTATATTCATTGCTTATATACTTATTTATTTTTGTATTTGCACAGTTTTTAGAATATTTGAACATTAGAAAGTTTTTTGAAGAGAACAGGCCATTCAGCCCAACAAACCTTGCTAAATTCCTATTCACATATAGTGTTGAGATAACTATCATTTAGATTTGAAAGTCTCTAAGGTACTACTCTCAACGACACAACTTGGTAGTTTGTTCCAAGTGTCCACAACTCGTTGTGTAAAGAAATGCTTCCTGAAAACTTCCTTTAACCAGTCTCCACTTATGACCCCGTATCCTTGTTGATAGATTATTTGTGAAGTAGTGGCTGGCATCCAGCTTACCATAGAAACCACAGCACAGAAACAGGCCTTTTGGCCCTTCTTGGCTGTGCCGAACCATTTTCTGCCTAGTCCCACTGACCTGCACACAGACCATATCCCCCCATACACCTCCCATCCATGTATCTGTCCAATTTATTCTTAAATGTTAATAAAGAACCTGCATTTACCACCTCATCTGGCAGCTCATTCCATACTCCCACCACTCTCTGTGTGAAGAAGCCCCCCCAATGTTCCCTTTAAACTTTTCCCCCCTCACCCTTAACCCATGTCTTCTGGTTTTTTTCTCCCCTTGCCTCAGTGGAAAAAGTCTGCTTGCATTCACTCTATCTATACCCATCATAATTTTATATACCTCTATCAAATCTCCCCTCATTCTTCTACGCTCCAGGGAATAAAGTCCTAACCTATTCAACCTTTCTCTGTAACTGAGTTTCTCAAGTCCCGGCAACATCCTTGTAAACCTTCTCTGCACTCTTTCAACCTTATTTATATCCTTCCTGTAATTTGGTGACCAAAACTGAACACAATACTCCAGATTCGGCCTCACCAATGCCTTATACAACCTCATCATAACACTCCAGCTCTTATACTCAATACTTTGATTAATAAAGGCCAATGTACCGAAAGCTCTCTTTACGACCCTATCTACTTGTGACGCCACTTTTAGGGAATTTTGTATCTGTATTCCCAGATCCCTCTGTTCTACTGCACTCCTCAGTGCCTTACCATTAACCCTGTATGTTCTGCCTTGGTTTGTCCTTCCAACGTGCAATACCTCACACTTGTCAGTATTAAACTCCATCTGCCATTTTTCAGCCCATTTTTCCAGCTGGTCCAAGTCCCTCTGCAGGCTCTGAAAACCTTCCTCACTGTCTACTACACCTCCAATCTTTGTATCATCAGCAAATTTGCTGATCCAATTTACCACATTATCATCCAGATCATTGATATAGATGACAAATAACAATGGACCCAGCACTGATCCCTGTGGCACACCACTAGTCACAGGCCTCTGCTCAGAGAAGCAATTCTCAACTACCACTCTTTGGCTTCTTCCATTGAGCCAATGTCTAATCCAATTTACCACCTCTCCATTTATACCTAGTGACTGAATTTTCCTAACTAACCTCCCATGTGGGACCTTGTCAAAGGCCTTACTGAGATCCATGTAGACAATATCCACCGCCTTCCCTTCATCCACTTTTCTGGTAACCTCCTCGAAAAACTCCAATAGATTGGTCAAACATGACCTACCACGCACAAAGCCATGTTGACTCTCCCTAATAAGTCCCTGTCTATCCAAATGCTTGTAGATTCTGTCTCTTAGTACTTCCTCCAATAACTTACCTACTACCGACATTAAACTCACCGGCCTACAATTTCCTGGATTACTTTTCGATCCTTTTTTAAACAATGGAACAACATGAGCCACTCTCCAATCCTCCGGCATCTCACCCGTAGACAGCGACATTTTAAATATTTCTGCCAGGGCCCCTGCAATTTCAACACTAGTCTCCTTCAAGGTCTGAGGGAACACTCTGTCAGGTCCCAGGGATTTATCCACTTTAATTTTCCTCAAGACAGCAAGCACCTCCTCCTTTTCAATCTGTACAGTTTCCATGATCTCACTACTTGATTTCCTCAATTCCATAGACTTCATGCCAGTTTCCTTAGTAAGTACAGACGAAAAAAACCTATTTAAGATCTCCCCCATTTCCTTTGGTTCCGCACATAGCCAACCACTCTGATCTTCAAGAGGACCAATTTTATCCCTTACAATCCTTTTGCTCTTAATATACCTGTAAAAGCTCTTTGGATTATCCTTCACTTTGACTGCCAAGGCAACCTCATGTCTTCTTTTAGCCCTCCTGATTCCTTTCTTATGTATTTTCTTGCACTTCTTATACTCCTCAAGCACCTGATTTACTCCCTGTTTCCTATACATTTCATACAACTCCCTCTTCTTCTTTATCAGAGTTGCAATATCCCTTGAGAACCAAGGTTCCTTATTCCTATTCAATTTGTCTTTAATCCTGATAGGAACATACAAACTCTGCACTCTCAAAATTTCCCCTTTGAAGGCTTCCCACCTACCAATCACATCTTTGCCAGAGAACAACCTGTCCCAATCCACACTTTTTAGATCCTTTCTCATTTCTTCAAATTTGGCCTTCTTTCAGTTCAGAACCTCAACCCTAGGACCAGATCTATCCTTGTCCATGATCAAATTGAAACTAATGGTGTTATGATTACTGGAACCAAAGTGCTCCCCTACACAGATTTCCGTCACTTGTCCTAACTCGTTTCCTAACAGAAGATCCAATATTGCATCCCCTCTAGTTGGTCCCTCTACATATTGATTTAGAAAACTTTCCTGAACACATTTTACAAACTCTAAACCATCTAGACCCCTAACAGTATGGGAGTTCCAATCAATGTATGGAAAATTAAAATCCCCCACCACCACAACTTTATGTTTCTTGCAGTTGCCTGCTATCTCTCTGCAGATTTGCTCTTCCAAGTCTCGTTGACTATTGCGTGGTCTGTAATACAATCCCACTAATGTGGCCATACCTTTCCTGTTTCTCAGCTCCACCCATAAGGACTCAGTAGACAAGCCCTCTAATCTGTCCGGCCTGAGCACTGCTGTAATATTTTCCCTAACAAGCAATGCTACTCCCCCACTTTTCATTCCTCTGCCTCGATCACATCTGAAACATCGGAACCCTGGAATATTAAGCTGCCAGTCCTGCCCCTTACTTATACCCTTAATGATTTTGAACACCTCTATCATGTCTCCTCATTCTACATCTTCTTAGGTTAAAAAGATTTAATTCTTTCCCAATCTTTCTTCATAGCTCATACCCTGCAGACCTGGAATGAGTCTAGTCACCATTCTCTGGACTCTCTTCAGTGCCTCCACATCCCTCACACAAGATGAAGACCAAAATTGTATGCAGTATTCAAGGTGTGGCCTCATAAGTACATTATACAGCTTAAGGAGGACGCCTCTAGACTTGAACTCCACTGATCACATTACATAGCCCAAAATTCTATTAGCCTTCCTAATTGCTTCTGTGCATTGTCTAGGTGTTGATAGTGATGAGTCTTCCTGAATGTCAAAATCCTTCTCCTGCAGAGCACTTGCAAACTCAATACCCCCACTGCATATTTATATCTAATATTTTTACTTCCTATATGTAATACTTTACATTTACTTATATTAAATTTCATCTGCTACTTATCTGCCCACTTCTGGATTTTGTTGAGATCAAACTGTATTGATTCAGCTGCCTGAATGTTATCAGCTCGTCCCCTAATTTTGTGCCGTCTGCAAATTTTACTAGTTTATTTGTTAGGTGCTTATCCAAATCATTAATATAAATTATAAACATCAGGGGCCCCAAAACTGATCCCTACAGAACCCACTTTTAATATCTTCTAGGTATGAAAATCTCCTCACCATAACTCACTGTTTTCTGTTCTTGCTCTCTGGATGAACGCCCAAGCTGGGCTGTCTTTCATTGATTGTTATGATTATTAATCTATAGATTTATTGAGTATGCCCACAAGAAAATGAATTGAACTCCGAGCTGTAAGTGTTGCACTAACACCTGTGGTGCTCTAGTCAATTGCCCCACTGCCCTCCAGTTAGCTCTATCCCTCTTCCCATCCCCCTTCCACAGTGACCACACAAGACCACACACCCCTCCAGCTGCCTACTCCCCCACATTCCTGTTACCCGTCCCTTCCTCCTGTCCCAACAGTTACTTTTCCTGTTTCCATCCTGCTTAATTGCCCTTCCTCTCTCTGCAGTTACCCCTCCTGTTGTAACACATCTCTTGTTACCCTTTTACCTTCTCAAAGCTCTCCACTTCTTTTTGGATTCCAGGCCTAACCAGTTCCCCTCTACCACCACTCTCCTCCGTCTAGCGGAATTAGTCCTTACTCTTAATAATTTCTCCTTTGGCTCCTCTCACTTCCTCCAAACTAAAGGTGTAGCCATGGGCACCCGCATGGGTTCTAGCTATGTCCGCCTTTTTGTTGGCTTTGTGGAACAATCCATGTTCCAAGCCTATACTGGTATCTGTCCCCCACTTTTCCTTCGCTACATCGACGACTGCATTGGCGCTGCTTCCTGCACGCATGCTGAGCTCGTTGACTTTATTAACTTTGCCTCCAGTTTTCACCCTGCCCTCAAATTTACCTGGTCCATTTCCAACACCTTTTCTGGATCTTTCTGTCTCTATCTCCGGAGACAGCTTATCTGTTGATGTCTACTATAAACCTACTGACTCTCACAGCTATCTGGACTATTCCTCTTCTCACCCTGTCTCTTGCGAAAATGCCATCCCCTTCTCGCAATTCCTCCGTCTCCGCCGCATCTGCTCTCAGGATGAGGCTTTTCATTCTAGGATGAGGGAGATGTCCTCCTTTTTTAAAGAAAAGGGGCTTCCCTTCCTCCACTATCAACTCTGCTCTTAAACGCATCTCCCCCATTTCACGTACATCTGCTCTCACTCCATCCTCCTGCCACTCCATCCTCCTGCCACTCCATCCTCCTGCCACTAGGAATAGGGTTCCCCTGGTCCTCACCTACCACCCCACCAGCCTCCGGGTCCAACATATTATTCTCCGTAACTTCCGCCACCTCCAACGGGATCCCACCACCAAGCACATCTTTCCCTCCCCCCCCCCCTTCTGCTTTCCGCAGGGATCTCTCCCTACGCGACTCCCTTGTCCGTTCGTACCCCCAATCTCTTCCCACCGATCTCCCTCCTGGCACTTATCCTTGTAAGCGGAACAAGTGCTACACGTGCCCTTACACTTCCTCCCTCACTACCATTCAGGGCCCCAGACAGTCCTTCCAGGTGAGGCGACAGTCCACCTGTGAGTCGGCTGGGATGATATACTGCGTCCGGTGCTCCCAGTGTGGCCTCCTATATATTGGCAAGACCTGACGCAGGCTGGGAGACCATTTCGCTGAACACCTATGCTCTGTCCGCCAGAGAAAGCAGGATCTCCCAGTGGCCATACATTTTAATTCCACGTCCCATTCCCATTCTGATATGTCTATCCACAGACTCCTCTACTGTAAAGGTGAAGCCACACTCAGGTTGGAGGAACAACACCTTATATTCCGTCTGGGTAGCTTCCAACCGGATGGCATGAATATTGACTTCTCTAGCCTCCGTTAATGCCCCACCTCCCCTTCGTACCCCATCGCTTATTCATTTATTATTATTTTCCCCCTTTTCTCTCTCTCTCTCTCTTTTCTCCCTCTGTCCCTCTCACAATAACTGCTTGCCCGTTCTCCATCTTCCTGTGGTGCTCCCCTACCCCTTTCTTTCTCCCTAGACCTCCCGTCCAATGATACTCCCCCTTCTCCAGCCTTGCATCCCTTTTGCCAATCAACTTTTAAGCTCTTAGCTCCATCCCTCCCACTCCGGTCTTCTCCTATCACTTCAGATCTCCACCTCCCACTTTCAAATCTCTTACTCACTCTTCCTTCAGTTAGTCCTGACGAAGGGTCTCGGCCCGAAACGTCGACTGTACCTCTTCCCAGAGACGCTGCCTGGCCTGCTGCGTTCACCAGCACTTTGTGTGTGTGTGTTGCTTGAATTTCCAGCACCTGCAGATTTCCTCGTGTTTGCGTCTTGTTAGCCCTGCTTGTCAGTCCTGTTGTACCTCCTGTATCATTTGTGTTTTGCCCCTCCTACTGCCTCACCTGTCTCCCTTTGTGTTGCCCCTCCGATTCCTCGTCTTTCGCCGCTCCTGTTTCTCCTACAATTGCCCTCTGCTTACTCTCCTATTGCCTCACTCTCTCTCCCCTTAATAACACTCGTGTTGCCTTTTGATTGCTCTGCTGTTGTCCCTTAATGTTGCCATTGCCCCCCTTTTATCCTTTTCCCCACTCTAGCTGCCCCTCCTTTTTGCCTCATTCTGCTCCCGTTACCCCTCCGAGTGCCTTCCCATTTTCCCACAGGATTACCTCTGCCCCAACAGTGAGCTCCATTGACCAATCAGCTCGAAGCTCTTTCTTCTCTGGGAAAAACCCGGACTCTTCCTATCGAAGTCGCCCGGTCCGCTGCGTTCCGCCAGCATTTTGTGTGCGTGTGACCAGTTTCCATCCGCCTGCGCCGGGGTTATCCGTCGTTGCTGATCTGTAAGGTGCTGAGTACGCCCCGAAGGACATGGCTCTCCAGAGGGATAGATGCCGGCCGGCCTTCGTATTCCTGCTGGGATCGCTGCTATCCTGGTCAGGTGAGATCCAGAGTTTAAAGTTAACTTGTACCTGTCAACCAGACGCCGGAGGGTGTCCGAGTCGGAAGCAGAATACTTACCGGGAGGGGGAGGTGGTCACCGAAGGAAGGGTGTAAAGACCAGAGGGGGTTACAGAGACTGAGAGCGGTGTAACGGCTGGAGGGGTCACAGAGATAGGGGTGTAGGTGAAGGAGGGGGTCACAGACTGGGAGGGGTGTAGGGGAAGGAGGGGCTCACAGACTGGGAGGGGTGTAGGGGAAGGAGGGGGTCAGGCAGAGAGGGGTGTAGGGGAAGGAGGGGGTCACAGGCAGAGAGGGGTGTAGGGGAAGGAGGAGGGTCACAGGCAGAGAGGGGTGTAGGGGAAGGAGGAGGGTCACAGGCAGAGAGGGGTGTAGGGGAAATGAGGGTCACAGAGGCAAAGAGGGGTGTAGGGGAGAAGCAGGGTCACAGAGATGGGGGGAAGGGTGTAGGGGAGGAGGGGGTTACAGTTAAAATCGGAGTGTGCCAGTTTAGTGCAGGAACTCGCAAGGGTTTGTGTCCACAGTCGGTGCCCAGTCGGAAGCTTTGGGTTGGATGAGACTGGGACAGAAGGGGTCTCAGACTCAGGAGGGGATCTCCAGATTCCTGCCTCAGTCACCAGACCAGATCTCTGTATCCACAGCCATGGCTTTTAAAGCGGAGGTTCAAGATGAAATATGCTGCAAAAAATTCTTTGCCATGAAATGGAGGAGGAGTGCCTTTGGAGAATTTTCATTAAATTACAGGACCCTGAGCCACTGCAACAAGCCTCAGTTAGCCCTTCGGTGAGTCTGTCTTGCATGTTTCTCATTAGTGTGGGTTGCCTGAAATCCCTCGCCAAGTGTTAATCCCTACATCTGTATGAATCAGCTCATATTCCTTGGTCTGGTTAATCAGTGCCCTTGAACCTGTTTCGACCCAGTCCCGAGAGCATGTGTACAGCAGCCTTTCTCAACCTGTTTTGCCCTGGAGGAACCAGGGAGCCCTTGTGTTAAAATTATTATATCTACAGCTCACCGTACATTCACTTGATCAATAAGTTGTAGGTATATTAATCCAAACAAAATTGTCAATGCTCTTTTGAATAGAGAATGAACTTTTAGCAAACATTTGTTAGAGAAAAACAGGTAGTTAAGCTTAGCTTACCTTTCTTGAAATTTATCTCTTTCTTTCCCTTTCATAAATTTTAAAAACTCACAAAGCAAACATAATAAATTTCTGCTAAATATCTGACTTAAGCCAAAATGGGATTTAATTTTTCTAAAGGTAGATTTAATTTAAATAAAGGTTGTAAATTTATTTTAATTAAATCTATTTATAGTATTAAAGTTTATTGAATAGTGAAGTTACTAAAAACCATAAACCAAAGCAATATGAATAAAAATATAACCTAACCCACAAACTTATACAAGAGTTTGAAAAAAAACATTTTCTTACTAAGTGACACAGTCAGGCTCAAATATAGGCCTAGCATGTGAAACCTGTGCTTGTTTTTTGCTGCACAAGTTCACAGATTTCAGATTCCATTGAAATATACTCTATCCTTGCTCTTCGTGCTTGTTAAACAAGAAAAAGCTTGCTCACATGTAAGAAATAGAACTTGTCCAGAGGCAGGTCAGTAAATCTGATCTTGAGTGCGTGATCATAACGTTCTTTCTCTTCTGTCAAAGTCAAGTCCACAGGCTGAGCGGAAGATTTAGAGGAAGCTCCCTCACCCAGTCATGTGCTGAAAGAGAGAGAAAATATTGTTCAATTTTGTTCTTCCAGGGGGTTTTCAATAAGACTCGAGACTCTCTGATATCCTTCCTCAGTCTCAAGCCCACGCAGCAGTAGAAATATTTCAAGATTTCCTTTCGCAATATGACTTTTTCAAAGACTGAATTTCCTTTTAAATCCAAGAATCTTGTCTCTTGAAGTCAAAACATTTTCTCCAGGGCCTTAAAGAACTTGTTCAACTGGTTCATATGATGAAAAATGTCTGCTAGGTAGGCTAGTTCCTTCAGCCATTCTTCATCTTTAAAGCACTTAGCAAAAATTTTCTTGAAATTACTTCTGCAGTTTACCTTTCAGCTCAAACACCCTGTTGACAACTCTTCCTCTGCTTAGCTACCAGATTTCTGCATGTAGCAGGAGATTGGTGTGCCTTTGTCAGGGTTTTCAGGTTTTTAATATTTTCCAGTGAACTGGTCTTTGTTTAATAAAGCTGACCATTTTTGTAGCAACTTTTTTCATTTCATCTCCGAGTTTTTGACATCAGCACCTCTCTGTGAAGAAAGCAGTGTGTTGTGACAATGTCAGGATTTTCATTTTTACAAGAGAAACGAAACCTCTCAGAGGGCCAAGCGTTGACGGGGCACCATCAGTACAGATGCCAACACAGTTCCTCCAAGGCAGATCTTTTGTTTCCAGATATGAAGAAAAATCATTAATTATATCTTGGCCTTTGCTTGTTTTGGGCAGCTCTTGAATTCTTGAATTTCACCATCATTTGCACATCTTACAAGATGACATTTATTGGTGAAATCTGTTGACTCATCAATCTGGATAGAGAAGCTGTTTTTCAGTTCATCTCACAAAACCTCTTCAGCATCACGTGACGTCATCAATACATCAGCTTACTGTACTGTTTGAGGATGAAACCTTTTCAATTTCTCGTACTGCATCTTGTCCTAACATTTTACCCACTATAAATTTCCATGCTGGCATCATGAGGTTCTCACCAACTGTGTGACTTATCCTTTTCTGAGTAATAAGTTCTGCTACTAATTAGCTTGCTTCCTGATTCTTTTTATTGACTGTAACTTTATTTCCAAAACCTTTGCTCTGTTAGTTTTGAGATTCCAATAGCCGGTTAAAATAATCAGCACTTTTGCTTGTCACATGGCTGTGACCTGTAGGTAAGTGTCTTTTCAGTTCTGCTGGAGCCATCGCTGCATTTGTAAGTTGTTTGCCACAGACTCTGCACAATGGAATGGGACAACTCGGATCACCGGTCCATGTAAAACCCATTGATAAGTAGCTTTCATCGTAAAGACGGACTTTTTTGTGCTCGTTGTTGCACTAGTGCAGTGAAATGACTCAGACTTTTGTAATTCTTCACCACTAACCTTATCAGAATTGTCTATGGGCCTGGAGTCCTCCCCTTCCATCTCACATCTCCTCTTCAAAAATCACCATATTAGACTGTCAGACATGTCTGTAAAACACAGGGGTTAATAAAGTATCCTGTGTATTTTGCACAGGGAGAGGCTGACGTCACAACCCATGTTAGACGAGTCTATTCAATGCTTGGAAAACGCACTTCACACTCCTCTTCAGCCTGCTGTCCTCCCCTCGTGCAATACAACCCTCACCAATTATCAGCCCGCCGTCTTGCCCTCCGTGAAATACAGCACTCACCAATTATCAGCCTACCGTCCTCCCCTCCATGAAATACAGCACTCACCAATTATCAGCCTACCGTCCTCCACTCTGTGCAAAACAACACTCATATCAGCCTACCGTCCTCCCCTCCGTGAAATACAACCCTCACCAATTATCAGCCTACCGTCTTGCCCTCTGTGAAATACAACCCTCACCAATTATCAGCCTACCATCCTCCCCTCCGTGAAATACAGCACTCACCAATTATCAGCCTACCATCCTCCCCTCCGTGAAATACAGCACTCACCAATTATCAGCCTATCATCCTCCCCTCCGTAAAATACAGCCCTCACCAATTATCAGCCTACCATCCTCCCCTCCGTGAAATACAACCCTCACCAATTATCAGCCAACCATCCTCCCCTCCGTGAAATACAGCACTCACCAATTATCAGCCTATCATCCTCCCCTCCGTACAATACAGCCCTCACCAATTATCAGCCTACCATTGTCCCGTCCGATCTCAGATAAACATGGTCTAACTGCACACTATCATACTTGGCTGAGATTGCTACGGGGCACACTGTCCACCACTGTGAGCACTAGCATCATGCAAAGTTAAAAAAAAAACTGACTGAACATTGACTTCTCAAACGTCACTAATGCCCCACCTCCCCCTCGTACCCCATCTGTTATTTATTTATATACACACATTCTTTCTCTCCCTCTCCTTTTTCTCCCTCTGTCCCTCTGACTATACCCCTTGCCCATCCTCTGGGTCCCCCCCTTGTCTTTCCCCCTGGGCCTCCTGTCCCATGATCCTCTCATATCCCCTTTGCCAATCACCTGTCCAGCTCTTGGCTCTATCCCTCCCCCTCCTGTCTTCTCCTATCATTTTGGATCTCCCCCTCCCCCTCCCACTTTCAAATCCCTTACTCACTCTTCCTTCAGTTAGTCCTGACGAAGGGTCTTGGCCTGAAACATCGACTGCACCTCTTCCTACAGATGCTGCCTGGCCTGCTGCATTCACCAGCAACTTTGATGTGTGTTGAGTGAAAAAAAGTTTATTTTCTTTAATCACAACCTCTCAGTGATTACCCCAGCTGAGAAACCCTGGTGTAGAGGGGGCTTCATTCTGTAGAGGGTGTGTGATGGGTCAGCGTAAATCAGAGGTTCCCAACCATTTTTATGTAATGGACCCCTACCATTAAATGAGGGGTCCATGGACTCTGGGTTGCAAACTCCTGGTGTGGAGGGAGCTTCACTCTGTGTCTGACCCCTGGAGTGTGTGATAGGACAGTGTAGAGGGAGCTTCACTCTGTGTCTGGCCCCGGGAGTGTGTGATGGGACAGTGTAGAGGGAGCTTCACTCTGTGTCTGACCCTGGGAGTGTGTGATGGGACAGTGTAGGGGGAGCTTCACTCTGTGTCTGACCCTGGGAGTGTGTGATGGGGCAGTGTAGAGGGAGCTTCACACTGTGTCTGACCCTGGGAGTGTGTGATGGGACAACGCAGAGGGAGTTTCACTCTGTGTCTGACCCTGGGAGTGTGTGATGGGACAGGGTAGAGGGAGCTTCACACTGTGTCTGACCCTGGGAGTGTGTGATGGGACAGTGTAGAGGGAGCTTCACTCTGTGTCTGGTCCCGGGAGTGTGTGATGGGACAGTGTAGAGGGAGCTTCACTCTGTGTCTGACCCTGGGAGTGTGTGATGGGACAGTGTAGAGGGAGCTTCACTCTGTGTCTGGTCCCGGGAGTGTGTGATGGGACAGGGTAGAGGGAGCTTCACACTGTGTCTGACCCTGGGAGTGTGTGATGGGACAGTGTAGAGGGAGCTTCACTCTGTGTCTGGTCCCGGGAGTGTGTGATGGGACAGTGTAGAGGGAGCTTCACTCTGTGTCTGACCATGGGAGTGTGTGATGGGACAGGGTAGAGGGAGCTTCACTCTGTGTCTGACCCTGGGAGTGTGTGATGGGACAGTGTAGGGGGAGCTTCACTCTGTGTCTGACCCTGGGAGTGTGTGATGGGACAGTGTAGAGGGAGCTTCACTCTGTGTCTGACCCCGGGAGTGTGTGATGGGACGGTGCAGGGTGTGTCTGGCTCCGGGACTGTGTGATGGGACGGTGCAGGGTGTGTCTGACCCCGGGAGTGTGTGATGGGACAGTGCAGGGTGTGTCTGATCCCAGGAGGGTGTGATGGGATGGTGCAGGGTGTGTCTGACCCCGGGAGTGTGTGATGGGACAGTGCAGGGTGTGTCTGACCCCAGGAGTGTGTGATGGGACAGTGTACAGGGAGCTACACTCTGTGTCTGACCCCGGGACTGTGTGATGGGACAGTGCAGGGTGTGTCTGACCCCAGGAGGGTGTGATGGGATGGTGCAGGGTGTGTCTGGCTCCGGGACTGTGTGATGGGACAGTGCAGGGTGTGTCTGGTCCCGGGAGTGTGCGATGAGACAGTGCAGGGTGTGTCTGACCCCGGGAGTGTGTGATGGGACAGTGTACAGGGAGCTACACTCTGTGTCTGACCCCGGGACTGTGTGATGGGACAATGCAGGGTGTGTCTGACCCCAGGAGTGTGTGATGGGACAGTGTACAGGGAGCTACACTCTGTGTCTGACCCCGGGACTGTGTGATGGGACAGTGCAGGGTGTGTCTGACCCCAGGAGTGTGTGATGGGACGGTGCAGGGTGTGTCTGGCTCCGGGACTGTGTGATGGGATGGTGTACAGGGAGCTACACTCTGTGTCTGACCCTGGGACTGTGTAATGGGACAGTGCAGGGTGTGTCTGGCCCCGGGAGTGTGTGATGGGACGGTGTACAGGGAGCTACACTCTGTGTCTGACCCTGGGACTGTGTAATGGGACAGTGCAGGGTGTGTCTGACCCCGGGAGTGTGTGATGGGATGGTGTACAGGGAGCTGCACACAGTCCTGCCCTGCCCTCTGTGTAAAAGAAGACTGCATTCCATTGGGGTGGCTGGCAGTGCCCACCTGACCACTCTGGTGGGTCAATGGACCCTTCGCCCCGTTGCGGGTGGGAAAACTGAGCGAGGGCTGTAGCATCTTGACCCTTGTTCCCAGTGCTAAACTTCACCTGTTCTGTCCACAGTGTTGTTCACAAGAGACGAGGGTACCTCTGCCTGAACTTTGATCTCCTCTGGGTGAAGGATCTTAAGGAATATATCGATAAAGGTAATCATAGCATTACAGTGCAGACAGAAGCCATTCAGCCCATCGAAGCCATTTCAGCCCCTGGCAGAACTCTACTTTTACCACCGCCCTGTGACTAGTTCCTGAATATGACCATTGCCTTCCTTCCATCTCGAGTATGGGTTCCCAGCCTAGGGTCCATAGACCCCTCGGTTAATGGTAAGGCTCCATAGCCTAAAAAGGGAATGAAATGGTTATTGGAATGTTGACTTGCTGGAGTTTAGTAGAATGAGCGGGGATCTCATTTAAACCTTGCAGGTTGAATTCGTGGTGAGGAAGGCAAATGCAATATTAGCATTCATTTCCAGAGCAAGGGTGTTATGCGGAGGCTTTTATGAGTCAGACCACACTTGGAATATTGTGAGCAATTCTGGGCCCCTTATCTAAGAAAGGATGTGCTGGCATTGGAGAAGATGTTTGTGAGAATGATCTGGGGAATGAAAGGGTTAACGCATGAAGACCGCTCGGTGGCTCTGGGCCTGTACTTGCTGGAGTTTAAATGAATGAGGGGTGGATCTTATTGAATGTTGAAAGGCCTGGAGAGGTTGGATGTGGAGAGGATGTTTCCAATAGTGGAAGTATCTCAGACCAGAGAGCACAGCATGTTCCTTTTGAACAGAGATGAGGAGGAATTTCTTTAGCCAGTGGGGGGTGGGGGAGAATCTGTGGAATTCATTGCCAAGTCTTTCTGATATTTAAAGCAGAAGTTGACAGGTTCTTGATTAGTAAGGTTGTCATATGTGAAGAGGCAGGAAAATGAGGTTGAGAGGAATAATAAATCAGCCATGATGGAATGGCTAGTCAGACTCAATGGGCTGAATGGCCTATGTCTTTTGGCCTTATTGAAACCTACCAAATATTGCAAGGCCTAGATAGAGTGGACATGGAGATAATGTTTCCAAAACTGGGGGAGCTTGGGGCCAGACGGTACAGCCTTGAATGGAGGGACATCCATTTAGAACGGAGATGAAGAGGAGTTTCTTTAGCCAGAGGAATGTGGGAGCCGAGTCATTGGGTATATTTCGAGCTCGACAGAGTCTTTTTGTGGGCTCTGGGTCCCAGTACAGATAACTGAGTCAGGCCACCAGTTACTGGATGGGAATCGAGAATGATTCGTGTATCCTTCCTGTGCCGTGCTCCACCGCATCGGTCAGTGACAGACGGGGCCACACTTCCCTCATGTGTGGGATGGCCCAGGATGCTAATGTGCCACACTGCGGGAGGGTCGGTGAGGAGGGAGACCCGCGCTGCGGGAGGGTCGGTGAGGAGGGAGACCCGCGCTGCGGGAGGGGCGGTGAGGAGGGAGACCTGCGCTGCGGGAGTGTCGGTGAGGAGGGAGACCCTCGCTGCGGAGGGGCGGTGAGGAGGGAGACCCACGCTGCGGGAGGGGCGGTGAAAAGGCAGACCCGCGCTGCGGAGGGGCGGTGAGGAGTGAGACCCGCGCTGCGGGAGGGGCGGTGAGGAGGGAGACCCACGCTGCGGGAGTGTCGGTGAGGAGGGAGACCCACGCTGCGGGAGGGTCGGTGAGGAGGGAGACCCATGCTGCGGGAGGGTCGGTGAGAGAGGGTCGCGCTGCGGGATGGTCGGTGAGAGAGGGTCGCGCTGCGGGAGGGTCTGTGAGGAGAGAGGGTCGCGCTGCGGGAGGGTCGGTGAGGAGGGAGACCCGCTCTGCGGGAGGGTCGGTGAGAGAGGGTCGCACTGCGGGAGGGTTGGTGAGAGAGGGTCGCGCTGCGGGAGGGTCTGTGAGGAGGGAGACCCGCGCTGCGGGAGGGTCGGTGAGAGAGGGTCGCACTGCGGGAGGGTTGGTGAGAGAGGGTCGCGCTGCAGGAGGGTCGGTGAGGAGGGAGACCCGCGCTGCGGGAGGGTCGGTGAGGAGGGAGACCCGCGCTGTGGGAGGGTCGGTGAGGAGGGAGACCCGCGCTGCGGGAGGGTCGATGAGAGAGGGTCGCGCTGCGGGAACGGCAGTGAGGAGGGAGACCCGCGCTGCGGGAGGGGCGGTGAGGAAGGAGACCCGCGCTGCAGGAGGGTCGGTGAGGAGGGAGACCCGCGCTGCGGGAGGGTCGGTGAGAGAGGGTCGCGCTGCGGGAGGGGCGGTGAGGACGGAGACCCGCGCTGCGGAGGGGCGGTGAGGAGGGAGACCCGTGCTGCGGGACGGTCGGTGAGGAAGGAGGGTCGCTCTGCGGGAGGGTCGGTGAGGAGGGAGACCCGCGCAGCGGAAGGGTCGGTGAGGAGGGAGACCCGCGCTGTGGGAGGGTCGATGAGAGAGGGTCGCGCTGCGGGAACGGCGGTGAGGAGGGAGACCTGCGCTGCAGGAACGGCGGTGAGGAGGGAGACCCGCGCTGCGGGAGGGTCGGTGAGGAGGGAGACCCGCGCTGCAGGAGGGTTGGTGAGGAGGGAGACCCGCGCTGCGGGAGTGTCGGTGAGGAGGGAGGGTCGCTCTGTGGGAGGGTCGGTGAGGAGGGAGACCCGCGCTGCGGAGGGGCGGTGAGGAGGGAGACCCGCGCTGCGGGAGGGGCAGTGAGGAGGGAGACCCACGCTGCGGGAGGGTCGGTGAGGAGGGAGACCCGTGCTGCGGGAGGGGCGGTGAGGAGGGAGACCCGCGCTGCGGGAGGGTCGGTGGGAGAGGGTCGCGCTGCGGAGGGGCAGTGAGGAGGGAGACCCGCGCTGTGGGAAGGTCGGTGAGGAGGGAGACCCGCGCTGCGGGAGGGTCGGTGAGGAGGGAGACCCGTGCTGCGGGAGGGGCGGTGAGGAGGGAGACCCGCGCTGCGGGAGGGTCGGTGAGAGAGGGCCGCGCTGCGGGAGGGGCGGTGAGGACGGAGACCCGCGCTGCGGAGGGGCGGTGAGGAGGGAGACCCGTGCTGCGGGACGGTCGGTGAGGAGGGAGGGTCGCTCTGCGGGAGGGGCGGTGAGGAGGGAGACCCGCGCTGCGGAATGGTCGGTGAGGAGGGAGACCCGCGCTGTGGGAGGGTCGATGAGAGAGGGTCGCACTGCGGGAGGGTTGGTGAGAGAGGGTCGCGCTGCGGAGGGGCAGTGAGGAGGGAGACCCGCGCTGTGGGAAGGTCGGTGAGGAGGGAGACCCGCGCTGCGGGAGGGTCGGTGAGGAGGGAGACCCGTGCTGCGGGAGGGGCGGTGAGGAGGGAGACCCGCGCTGCGGGAGGGTCGGTGAGAGAGGGCCGCGCTGCGGGAGGGGCGGTGAGGACGGAGACCCGCGCTGCGGAGGGGCGGTGAGGAGGGAGACCCGTGCTGCGGGACGGTCGGTGAGGAGGGAGGGTCGCTCTGCGGGAGGGGCGGTGAGGAGGGAGACCCGCGCTGCGGAATGGTCGGTGAGGAGGGAGACCCGCGCTGTGGGAGGGTCGATGAGAGAGGGTCGCACTGCGGGAGGGTTGGTGAGAGAGGGTCGCGCTGCGGGAGGGTCTGTGAGGAGAGAGGGTCGCGCTGCGGGAGGGTCGGTGAGGAGGGAGACCCGCGCTGCGGGAGGGTCGGTGAGGAGGGAGACCCGCGCTGCGGGAGGGTCGGTGAGGAGGGAGACCCGCGCTGCGGGAGGGTCGGTGAGAGAGGGTCGCGCTGCGGGAGGGATGGTGAGGAGAGAGACCCGCGCTGCGGGAGGGTGGGTGAGGAGGGAGACCCACGCTGCGGGAGGGGCGGTGAGGAGAGAGACCCGCGCTGCGGGAGGGTCTGTGAGGAGGGAGACCTGCGCCGCGGGAGGGACGGTGAAGAGAGAGGGTCACGCTGCAGGAGGGTCGGTGAGGAGGGAGACCTGCGCTGCAGGAGGGGCGGTGAGGAGGGAGACCCGCGCTGCGGGAGGGTCGGTGAGAGAGGGTCGCGCTGCGGGAGGGTCGGTGAGGAGGGAGACCCGCGCTGCAGGAGGGTCGGTGAGGAGGGAGACCCGCGCTGCGGGAGGGTCGGTGAGGAGGGAGGGTCGCTCTGTGGGAGGGTCGGTGTGGAGGGAGACCCGCGCTGCGGAGGGGCGGTGAGGAGGGAGACCTGCGCTGCAGGAACGGCGGTGAGGAGGGAGACCCGCGCTGCGGGAGGGTCGGTGAGGAGGGAGACCCGCGCTGCAGGAGGGTTGGTGAGGAGGGAGACCCGCGCTGCGGGAGTGTCGGTGAGGAGGGAGGGTCGCTCTGTGGGAGGGTCGGTGAGGAGGGAGACCCGCGCTGCGGAGGGGCGGTGAGGAGGGAGACCCGCGCTGCGGGAGGGGCGGTGAAGCGGCAGACCCGCGCTGCGGAGGGGCGGTGAGGAGGGAGATCCGCGCTGCGGGAGGGGCGGTGAGGAGGGAGACCCGCGCTGCGGGGGGTCGGTGAGGAGGGAGACCCGCGCTGCGGGAGGGGCGGTGAGGAGGGAGGGTCGTGCTGCGGGAGGGTCAGTGAGGAGGGAGACCCACGCTGCGGGAGGGTCGGTGAGGAGGGAGACCCGCGCTGCGGGAGGGTCGGTGAGAGAGGGTCGCGCTGCGGGAGGGTGGGTGAGGAGAGAGACCCACGCTGCGGGAGGGTGGGTGAGGAGAGAGACCCGCGCTGCAGGAGGGTCGGTGAGGAGAGAGACCCGCGCTGCGGGAGGGTCGGTGAGGAGGGAGACCCGCGCTGCGGGAGGGTCGGTGAGGAGGGAGACCCGCGCTGCGGGATGGGCGGTGAGGAAGGAGACCCGCGCTGCAGGAGGGTCGGTGAGGAGGGAGACCCGCGCTGCAGGAGGGTCGGTGAGGAGGGAGACCCGCGCTGCGGGAGGGTCGGTGAGAGAGGGTCGCGCTGCGCAAGGGGCGGTGAGGAGAGAGACCCGCGCTGCGGGAGGGTCGGTGAGGAGGGAGACCTGCGCTGCAGGAGGGTCGGTGAAGAGAGAGGGTCACGCTGCGGGAGGGTCGGTGAGGAGGGAGACCCGCGTTGCGGGAGGGGCGGTAAGGAGGGAGACCCGCGCTGCGGGAGGGTCGGTGAGAGAGGGTCGCGCTGCGGGAGGGTCTGTGAGGAGGGAGACCCGCGCTGCGGAGGGGCGGTGAGGAGGGAGACCCGTGCTGCGGGAGGGTCGGTGAGGAGGGAGGGTCGCTCTGCGGGAGGGTCGGTGAGGAGGGAGACCCGCGCTGCGGGAGGGTCGGTGAGGAGGGAGACCCGCGCTGCGGGAGGGTCGATGAGAGAGGGTCGCGCTGCGGGAACAGCGGTGAGGAGGGAGACCCGCGCTGCGGGAGGGGCGGTGAGGAAGGAGACCCGCGCTGCGGGAGGGTCGGTGAGGAGGGAGACCCGCGCTGCAGGAGGGTCGGTGAGGAGGGAGACCCGCGCTGCGGTAGTGTCGGTGAGGAGGGAGACCCGCGCTGCGGGAGGGTCGGTGAGAGAGGGTCGCGCTGCGGGAGGGGCGGTGAGGAGGGAGACCCGCGCTGCGGGAGGGTCGGTGAGGAGGGAGACCCACGCTGCAGGAGGGTCGGTGAGGAAGGAGACCCTAGCTGCAGGAGGGGCGGTGAGGAGGGAGACCCGCGCTGCGGGAGGGTCGGTGAGGAAGGAGACCCTAGCTGCGGGAGGGGCGGTGAGGAGAGAGGGTCGCGCTGCGGGAGGGTCGGTGAGAGAGGGTCGCGCTACGGGAGGGTTGGTGAGGAGGGAGACCCGCGCTGCGGAGGGGCGGTGAGGAGGGAGACCCGCGCTGCGGGAGGGGCGGTGAGGAGGGAGACCCGCGCTGCGGGAGGGGCGGTGAGGAGGGAGAACCGCGCTGCGGGAGGGTCTGTGAGGAAGGAGACCCACGCTGCGGGAGGGTCGGTGAGAGAGGGTCGCGCTGCGGGAGGGGCGGTGAGGAGGGAGACCCGCGCTGCGGGAGTGTCGGTGAGGAGGGAGGGTCGCTCTGTGGGAGGGTCGGTGAGGAGGGAGACCCGCGCTGCGGGAGTGTCGGTGAGGAGGGAGACCCGCGCTGCGGGAGGGTCGGTGAGAGAGGGTCGCGCTGCGGGAGGGTCGGTGAGGAGGGAGACCTGCTCTGCGGGAGGGGTGGTGAGGAGGGAGACCCGCGCTGCGGGAGTGTCGGTGAGGAGGGAGACCTGCGCTGCGGTAGGGTCGGTGAGGAGGGCACTGTACTGTGGGCGAGGCTGTGCCAGGTTGACCCAATTTGTCTCCCATAGTTCGGAAAAGTGCCAGTCCTCCGGCAGCAGAAAAACGGCTCGGCAACAATCCGCCAACAACCACGGAAGCACATCTGAGATCCCTGCACTCCACTGCTGACTGGGATTCCTCTCGCCCTACCGAGACAACACCGGGTAAGGCCTTGTGCCATGTGGAGGGCATGGTCTCCAGGCACAGTTGTGTTCTGGTTCGATGCCCGCCACTGTTTCCACATTCTCACTGTTATCATGCGTGTTTGTTCTGAATGCTCCAGTCTGCTCCCACACTTCAAAGTCATGCTAGTTAGAGCAGCGAGATGATGGTATGTCCCTACCAAAGGAGGTGTAAGGCACTCCTGTCTCTCCGCTAGCCTGCAGGTTACCCTTGGGCGAGGTGCAGCACCTGATCACTAGGGGGCATTGATCAGGGTCACATGAACCCATGAGAGCGCGTGCTGGATGGTCGTTTGAGCAGCCGGTGCAGATCACAAGTCCCGGTTAGGCCACCGCTGGTGCCAGGCAGACAATCTCTGAAGAGTGTTGATAATGGCTGGGGTCACCCTTGTGGTAAAGACACTGCCCAGAAGAAAGCAATGGCAAACCACTTCTCTTTATATAAAAAAAATTGCCAAGAGCAAGCATGGTCATGGGATCATGTAGAAAGATTCTCCGTTGCCGGTAACAATTTTATTTTGCCAGTCAGGGTTGTTAGCCCTGAGCTGAACCCCCAGACCCGGGGGACCAGCTTTTATCTGGCCTCTACCCTTTAACCCTACCAAAAGCTAAAGCACAAGGCCCTTGACTCCAGCCAATGTATTCCTTAGAACATAAGAGACTGAGAGGAGATTTGATAGATATATGCAAAATGATGAGGGGTAAATACAGGCAGGCTTTTTCCACTGAGCTTGGTGGGACTAGAGATAGAGGTCAAGGGTTAAAGGTGTGAGGTGAAAAGTTTAAGGAGAACATGAGGAGAAACTTCTTCCCTCAGAGGGTGGTGAGAGTGTGGAATCAGCTGCCAGTGGAAGTGGTGCACGCGAGCTCGATGTCAATGTTTAAGAGAAGTTTGAATAGGTACATGGAGGGCTGGGGTCCTGGTACAGGTCCATGGGAGTAGTCAGTTCGACGGTTTCAGCATGGACTGGATGGGCCAAAGGGAGTTCTATGACCAAACAAAAATTGACAAGCAAAGTCTTTTTTTTTAAAAAAAAAGACAAACTGTGCAAATGAAAGTAATACTGAGAACACCAGTGGTACGGAATCCCTGAAAGTGAGTCTGTAGGTTGTAGAGTAGAGGCCAGACTGCAGGTTTGACCTTCTTCACTGAATCACTTCATACTTTCCCGGTTTCAACTCCATCTGCCAAATCTCAGCCCATCCTGTCAATATCCCAGCGCAACAGACGATTGTCACCATCCACAACACTACCAACCTTCATGTCTTTTGGCACTCCAGAACAGAGATGAGTTTTTTTAGACTAGTGAATCAGTGAAATTCGTTGCCACGGGATGGGGGGGGCTGGGGGGGTGGTGGAGGAGGTGCTGGGCTATGGATGCCAACTGCATTTAAGGCAGAGATTGATAGGTCCCTGATTGGTAAGGGGGTTAAGGGGAGATGGTGGGAAAATGGTAGAGCAGACTCGATGGGCCAAATGGCCTAATTCTCTATCTCTGTCTGATGAATCCTCTGTACAGGCAGTACGGGAACTCCGACATGGACGCTGCTGGATCGTATGCCAGTGACTGTGACCTCTGACCAAAGCCCAGGCGTTAAACTGCCAACACCAGTGGTGGAGACATCTGTGGGGATCTCTCCGGCATTCCCTGGACCCACTCACTCTTCGGGAAAGGCGAGATGGAACTCGGGATCTGAGGTCCCGCATGCCAGCAGCACCGTGCCGCTCACATCTCCCTCTCTCGCCGCCGGTCAGTATTCTGTTCTGGACACGTTTCCCTCCTCCCTCGCCGTCCACCCCGCAACGAGGTCACCAAACACCCCCCCCATCCGCCCGCGGTGCTTGCTCCTCAGCGCCTCACGCAATGACTTGGCATGACTTTCCAATTCAGTGATTTGAGTTAGGGAGGTGGGGGTGGTAGAGAGGGGGGGAAGAGAAAGTGAGGGGGAGGAAGAGAGAAATTGGGGGGGAGAGAGGGAGTAGAGGGACCAAGCAGGGGAAGAGAGTGGGGAGGGAGAGGGAAGAGAAGAATAAGAGGGAGGGGGGAGGAGCGGAACGTTAATGCACTGGTTAGCACAACACTTTACAGTGACCTGGGTTCAATTCTCGCTGCAGCACATAAGGAGTTTGTACGTTCTCCCTGTGACTGTGTGGGTTTCCTCCAGGTGCTCTGGTTTCCTCCCACAGTCCCAAGACATACCGGTTGGTCACTGAATATTGTCCAGTAATGAAGCTCGGATTAAATTGGGGTTTGCTGGTCAGCACGGCTTGAAGTGCAGAATAAGCCCTTCCAGCTCTGTATCTCAATAAATAAATAAATAAATAAACAGAGTGTCTCTCACTCCATTCCTGCCTTTTTCTTTCTATTTCTTTCTCTATTTTTCCCCCATTCTCCTTATTTCTATCTATCCTGATCTCTTCCTCCTGTCTCTCTTGCTTCATTCCCTCTTCCCTTTCTCACACTTCCTGTCACTGTGGCTGGCCCAAATCCCGGAATTCCCTCCCTGGCAGCGGTGCAAGAGAACCTTCACCAGAAATACAGCAGTGGCTCAGCACCCCCCCTTCCCAAGGGGAGAGGGGGAGGTCAGGGATGGGCCTCACCAGAAGTGCCCTGATCCCTAAGATTATAAACCAAACATTAGGTAGAGGGAGCAGAGACGAACACGAGAAATTAAATTAAATCTTTGCTTACTCCTGTGCCAAAGTGACCGGTGGCATAGCGGCATCTGCACCGGGCTTCGAGGCAAGCTGTCCCGAGTTCGAATCCGGCCGGCTCCTTCCACGCTTTTCATCCGTGCTGGGTTGAGCGTTGAGCTAGCAACTCGGCCTGGAAAAAAAAACAGACAAAAGCGGCAAAGAAATGGCGTGTGTTATCCTTGCATGCCAACCATTTTAATTCTAATCCCCATTCCCATTCCGACATGTCGGTCCACAGCCTCCTCTACTGCCACGACGAGGTCTCCCTCAGGATGGAGGACCAGCACCTCGTGTTCTGTCTGGGTAACCTCCAACCAAAAGGCATGAGCATCAGTTTCGTTAACTTCTGTTCATTTTCCCCACTCCCCCTTCCATCTTCTTCCATTCTCCACTCCGGTTCGCCTCTTGCCTCTTCTCTTCTCCTCACCTGCCTACCACCTCTCCTGGAGCGCCTCCTCCTTCCCTTTCTCCCATGGTCCACTCTCTTCTCCTGTAAGATTCCTTCTGCTCCAGCCCTTTATCTTTCCCATCTATCACTCCATCCTCCCTTTCCCCACCCATGAGGCTCTTCACCTATCACTTTCTAGCTTGTATTCCATCCTCCACCCCCAGCCTTCTTACTCAGGCTGCTTCCCCCTTTCCTTCCAGTCCTGACGAGGGATCTGAGCCCAGAGCGTGAACTACTTATTGATTTCTATAGGTGCTGGGTTCCTCCAGCATTTTGTCCCAGTTGCTCTGGATATCTAGCCTCTGCAGAGTCTCTTGTGTTTATGATTTACCCCTGTGCCTACCTTCCATTAACAGGAGGGATTTCCAAGGAGGGATCTTTGGAGAACAGGGCATTTTCTACTGTGAATTCGCTGGAGATTCCTGAGAGACAGATAGGACAACTGAACCAAAAGATGATGCTCGCCATCGTCCTCATCACCACCATCTTCGTCCCCTCTCTCTTGTCCTTTGTCATCTACAAACGCTGTAAGAAGTCCTCGTCCACAGGTGAGGGGCAACTTTTTATTCAAAGCACATTTATTATTATCAACGAATGTATAAATTATGTAACCTTGAGATTTATTTACTTACAGGCAGTCACAAAGCAAGAATCCCGAATGAACCCAATAACAGATAAATAAAATAAAGGCCTACACACGATATTGGGGGGGGGGCGGTGGGCGGTGGGCGGGATGGTGAGGGAGAACACAAATCATGTAAACTTTAGAAGCGAACGACAACATTTCAACCCAAAAGGAGTCATCAGCTCCAAACACCAGAGTAGGCCCAAAGCCTGGGTATCAGTCCATGGTATTAACGGGCACGGAGTATTGGCAGTAGTCTCATGGCCTCAGTACCATAGAGAGAAGAGTAAACCCTGCTAGAGAGTGAGCAAAATCGGCTGTCACCTCCGATCCCAGTACCCTGTCCGCCTAAATCAGGGGTGGCCAACCTTTTATATTCTGTGTGTCACCTTTTTCACGTACGAGTTCAGGTGCGCCATACAACTCTTGTACCCCCATTCCATTCTTGTAAAAATATGTTAATATAGACATATTTAACATTTTACATGATATATTGATTTAATATTAAAAACAAGATAAATATTACTTACCTTAATGAGACTTTTAACAAATATATTTTGTCTTCTTTTGATTTCTTCCTTTTTCTTAATCACATATTCTTTCTGTAACTCAGACCCAAGCTCTAGCCTCAGTTTTCCTTCTATTTCAGTCTGATATTGCGTTTTATAGTGTCTGTTAAGATCATGTCTTCTATCATGTGAGAAAGTGTTTTCACAAACAATGCACAACGGTTTTCCTGACGGACCCGCTGTAAATGAGAACTCATTTTCCCACTGTTCATTGAATTCATGCTTACTATCACTTTCTGCTTTTCTTTTGCTCATTTTCTTGTGCACTGTGATGGGTAACTGAATGTAAAAACAAGGCTTAATTTTTGAAAAAGTACAAAACTGCAAATGTTGACAAAGGATGAACAAAGTACAACTCCATAACACGAGTGTCAGTTGTAAACTGACGGGCAAAAACCTGCGACGCATCGCTGGTGCAGACGCCTGGCGTCTCAGGATCAAACAAGTACCAAACGTGTGTTGAACAGTTATGGAGCAACTGCAGAACAAAAGTCTTTCTTTCCTAGTTTGACTCATTGAACGTTTTTTAAAAATTGAAAACAGATTAATGTGAAAGAAGATAACATTCGTCAAAAGATGTGCATGAAATAATAAAATCGCCAAAAATAATTGCTAAGTTTTAGATTTATTCTCAGTAAACCCATTTCTAGCTCGAAGCCACTTGAACTCCTGTTACAGATTTTTTTCTACAAATCGGTTTTTGGTTAATACTTTCAGCATGAGTAGACCTTTTTTATTATTGTCACTGGGGTGCAATGCGCCAATTCTAATCATCCAATGCAGTGCTTTTGCCGCATGCACCATAGGTTGGCCATCCCTGGTCTAAATTGTCCAAACAGCATATCATTCTTTGCTCCAGGACCCAGGCACTGCTGCAGCAAAAGGCTCTGGGCCTAGAACATGCCACCCAGAGACTCATTCCGGGCCCAGATTTCACGGCTCAGTCCAAAGCTGCTCTCGATTTCTCCAAATCGGCTCAGCGCCCAGCACAATCCAACCTCACACTGGGCCAGTTGTGTGGGTAACGAGGCTCCTCAGCCTCGACTCCTTCACTCCACCTGCATCAAACTTCAGAACCCTTCTCCCTCTACCCATGCCGAAGGTGCAGGCCAGTCTGTCCGTCCCCTCCCCTTCCAGAGACCCGACCCATTGGGCCCCATTGCTGCCTGATGTCAACTACCCTTCAGCTAGGACATGTAATGTACCCAAAGAACCTCCAGCCAATTCAGAGTAGATCAAATTTTAGGCACATTTCTTATTTTCCTTGCAAGGGAAGTTTTATCTGCAGGCAAGTGTCATGAAAATAGTTTCAATCTTGTGTCTCAAATCAAGCACTTTTATACTTTTTACAGAAAACAGTGATTGGGTGGCTCCTTTCCATAATATTCTTCCATTATCTTGTTTTGATATTTGTTCTTTAAAAGCTGAATCCTGTTTACTTCTGTTGTCAAACATGTCAAAACATCCCCTTCCATAAAGCCCACATTTTTCCTGTCATGAAATATGCACATGCACTACGTTGACTCAATCCTAGGGGGCTGGTGTCATGTACGGGTGCAATGAAAAGCTTACTTACAGCAACATCACGGGCACATTGTATCAGAGCATTCCCAAGAAAAGTGTAAATTAAACATTTTTATTGAGAAATAACACAATTAAAACAAATTCAAAGTAAATTTATTATCAAAGTCCATATGTCACCATAAGACCACAAAACCATATGATATGGGAGCAGAATTAGGCCATTTGGCCCATCCAGTCTGCTCCGCCATTTCATCATGGCTGATCCATTTTCCCTCTCAGCTCCAATCTCCTGCCCTCTCCCTGTATCCCTTCATGCCCTGACTAATCAATAATCTATCAACCTCTGCCTTAAGTACGTCCAATGACTTGATCTCTGCAGCTGCCTGTGGCAGCGAGTTCCACAGATTCACCACTCTCTGGCTAAAGATTCCTCCTCATCTCCATTCTAAATGGACGTCCCTCTATCCTGAGGCTGTGTTCATAGGTCTTGTACTCCCTCACTGTAGGAAGCATCCTCTCCACATTCACTCTATCGCTTTCAATCAGATCAACCCTGATATTCATTTTCTTACAGGCATACTCAATAAATCCATAATAGGGTAATAGCCATAGCAGAATTAATGACTGACTGCACCAACCTGGGCGTTCAAGCAGTGTGCAAAAGACAACAAACTGTGCAAATACAAAAAAAGAAATAAATGAGCAATAAATATCGAGAACATGAGGTTTAAAAAGTCCCTGAAAGTGAGTTTGTTATAGAGCAAAGTGGTCATAGTGTTGCTAAACTGAGGTAGTGAGTAGGGTTGCAGTGGGACACTCTCTACCTGTCTGGGTAGGCACAGCTCCAACAACCCTTGAGAGGCTCGACATGGTCCAGGACAAGGCAGCCCCCGCGATAGGCACCCCAATCACCCTTCCTGAACGCACTCTCCCTCCCCCACAGTGGCTGCAAAGTGCACCAGCTAAGAACGCACCATGGTTCCTCACTACTCCTGAGAGCCCCTCCCAGAGGGGCTAGAGGCAGTGGGGGGAACGTCACACACAGGCGCCCCCCCACCCTCCAGGTCCCATACTGTCCCTACGGCAGAATATCTCACCAATCCTCCACCGTCACTGGGTCCAAATCCAAGCCCGCCCTCCCCAACCTTTACCAGGAGGATGGCAGTGGGTGGAGCTGGCCACTGACTCCACTGCTTCCCGGGTGAGAGTCGGGGACGGGTGATAAACACTCGGAATACATGTTGTTAATATCAATGGGAGTAATGGGCGCTGTACTAAAACTATTCCCATTCCTTCTCCACAGGCTTCAACTACTATCCCACGCAGACACGCAATGAGACGGGGGTTACCGAGGTCGCCTGAGCCGGCACAAAGCGTACGCCGTCTCAGTCCTGGTTTGCTGCTGCCCGCCTTCGTCCCCCGTCCCTGTGACCTGTGTCAGTCGTCCCTACTCAGCAGCTCGGCTTCCCTCGGTCCTGCGGCTTCCGCGCGGCGCGGCCCTGTCTTTGTACTACCACTGTAACGTGTTGCGTACCCTCCTCACTAACCCTCCAGCAGTGCGGCACACTTCCCTTGCCGTCCCCTTCTGCAGCGGGGCACTCCCTAATTGCCTCCTGCCCATAGTGAGCCCCGTCCTCCCTCACGGCCTGTTCCACAATTCAGCATTACTTCCTCATCTTCCCTCCCACAGCATGGAGTTCCCTCGTCCCTCTCGAGGCACACCACTCCCTCCTCACTGCCCTACGCACTCAACCACAGTGTGGCGCTCTCCATATATGACACCTCCCACAGCGCGATGCTCCCTCCTCATTGACCCCCCCACAGTACAGAGCTCCCTCACCACCCCTCCTGTGATGCTGCCTCCTCACCGCCTGCCTCCACCCGCACCCCCCCCCCAGTCCTCCCTCATGGTCCCCCGCCGGTCAGCTGTTGTGGAACCGAGCTCAAGTTCCTGGAGCGGAACTCTAATCCTCGACCTCCGTCCTTCAGGACAGTCCGCTATCACTTTGCGCCCTGCCAAGTTTTTGATCACTTGGAACAAAAAAACAGGAAGTTTTGAAGTTACTCAGCAGATTGAGCAGAAACTTTCCCTTCTGCGCGGAGAGAGAGAAAAACAGTCAGCGTTTCTGATAGGGGACCTTTCCTTGAGAGGAAAAGGGAGAGGGAGGGGGAGAGGGAAAGAGAGAGGGGGGAAGGCAAAGAGAAAGACAGCAAGAGAGAGGGCAAAAAAGAGGCTGGGAGAAGGAAAGACAAACAAAGAGAGGGAAGGCAAATGAGAAAGGCAGAGAGGAGAGAAGTGAGTCCAACAACACGCACAAAATGCTGGAGAAACTCAGCAGTCCAGGCAGCATCTATGGAGAGGAATAAACAGTCCATAAATAAGCCAATTTGGGTAGGGAATCGGGTGGAAAAGAGGGAATTTCTCAGTTATGGCACGTAACGCAGGCTTGTTACATGTGAATGTGTGTATAGTTTGATACTGATAGAGTGGGATCTGATTGTGGCTAGGGAGGGGTAATTGTAAAACAAACCGGGACAGTTGTCTACAATTTCACAATTCAACATGGACTCCTGCAGTCTACAAACGAGGTATTGTTCCTTCAGTTTGTTATTGATCCTCATTAACAGAGCAGGGAGACGCTGAATGACAGCTGGGAGTGGGAATTAAAGGGAGAGTCAAAAAGGGCACTGAGAGTCACTCCTGTGGACTGAACGCAAAGCGATTACGCGGTCTGTGTGGGTGAGGCCTCACTGTGGACACAAGCTCCTGGATACTCTGAGATGAGGGGGAGAATTAAGCTGAGCAGGGAAAGGTTTTAAGGTGGGAGAGGAGTAAGACTCAGCAGGAACTTGAGGGGCAGAGATCAGGTGAATGTGAAATTTCCAATAGGGAGGAAATAGAATACTAGAGGGCATAGGCTAAAGGTGAGAGGGGAGAGATTTGAAAGAAGCCCAAGGCATAACCTCAGCCAGCGGGTGGAGGGATATGGGCCAAATACAGGTAAATGGGTCTGGAGTCAAAGGTCATTTTGGTCGACATAGGCAAGTTGGGTCAGTTCTTGCTCTGTGATGCCACTGGGGATGGGGGGTGGGGGGATTAGACTGTTGATCTTCTGCTGGCCTGGAGCTGTGCAGTTGTTTAAATCTGTAAAATGTTGTGCAATATTTCGTCATTAAATGACTATTTTTGGATGACTTTACCGTGTGGGTGTACTTCCTATCACAAATTTCTTTTGTTTTCCTGCCCCACCGAATATGGCCTCTTCTGGTGCCTAGTCCCCACGCCCACAATCTTTGCAGTCCCTTGTGCTGACGCAGTGTTTATCTTGCAAGGGGCACTTTGTACACTTTCTGTTCTGAGGCTGGCAGTGACTCCTCAATCCTGGGGGAATGTGAGGAAACCATTTCCACAGAGACTGTCTGATTCTGAGCTCTGGTAAAGGTCAGAATTCCACCTCCCTCCCCCAGTCGCTTGATTAAAGTTCAAAGTAAATTTTATTGTCAGAGTACACATGTCACCACATCCAACCCTGAGATTCATTTTCTTGCAGGTGTACTTAACAGACCTATAAAACAATAACCATAACAGAATCAATCAAACACCACCCAACTAGGGTGTGCATCCAAAGAACAGAAGACAACAAACTGTGCAAATATAAAAAGAAAAAAATAAATAAAAACATAATATTGAGAAGGTACAGAAGCCTCAGGGCTAACAACCTGTTTCAGGAACAGTTATTACCCCTCAACATTCAGGCTTTTCAAACAAAGAAGATAACTTCACTCAACTTCGCTTGCCCCATCACTGCAATGTTCCTACAACTAATGGAGTCACTTTCAAGGACTCTTCATCTCATATTCTCGATATTTATTGCTGATTTTTTAATTATTATTATTTCTTTCTTTCTGTACTTGCACAGTTTGTTGTCTTCTGCCCTCTGGTTGAGCTTCCTAGTTGGGTGGTCTTTATTGATTGTTATTCCATAGATTGAGTATGCCTGGATGAAAATGAATCTCAAGATTGGATATGGTGACATAGATGTACTTCGAAAATAATTTTACTTTGAACTTTGCCTTCTGCTATTAGATATTTTGAACCTGGGTGAGAGATACTGGAGGATCTTACTTATTTTTAGCTGGGGATAAATACACCCACGTCCTGAGTTACACTCTTGTGACCATTTAATCTACTAACCTGTAGGTCTTTGGGAATTGTGAGGAAGCTGGGGCTCCTGGAGGAGCCGCTTGCAGTCGTGGGGAGAACGTGCAGGTTCCTTACAGGCAGCCGTGGGGATTGAACCTAGTTCACTGGCTCTCTAGTAGTGTTATGCAAACTGCTATGCTGTGGTGCTGACCTCTCACCTGTTGCCACTCCAGAGAATACAGCCCTAGTTTGTCTAACCTCTCCTTACAGCTCACACCCTCTATTCCTGGTGAACCTCTTCTGCACCCTCTCCGAAGCCTCCACATCCTTCCTGTAGCGGGGCGACTGGAATGCAGTGGCATGGCGGAGATACATCTCTACCAAAGGAGGTGTAAGGCACTCTTTCCCTCCGCTAGCCTGCAGGTCACCCTTGGGCAAGGTGTAGCACCTGCTTAGTCTCCCCCTCCCCAACCCCCTGTTCAGGGTCTTGTGAAGCTGTGGGAGCAGGGGACACATCACAAGTCCTGGTTATGTGACCACTGACACCAGGCAGACAATCTCTGAAGAGTATTGATAATGGCTGGGGTCACCCGTCTTGTAAAGACACTGCAATGGCAAACCACTTCTGTCGAAAAAATTGCCAAGACCAATCATGATCATGGAGACCATGATCACCCATGCCTTATGACACAGCACATGAATGACCAGTTCGGCCTTCAAGTGACATTTTGGTGTTTTCAAGGGTTGAATCAACATGAGACTAAACAATGGATGTTAATTTGTGTCTGAACACTGGGTATCCAGAGATCCATCAAACCAAGAGCCCTTGTGCTTTATGTTCAAGTAGCATCATATGAAGTTAATCACCAGATTTGGTCGAATACTTCCAACCTGATTTCCTGTCCAAAGTGTTTTTGATCCAGCACAGAGTTTGGCCTGGTGTGCAGTTGGCCAACAGCCCTTACGCGTCTGCACTATGTGATATTCTCACGGTGGGATCTTCAGCCCTGACAAGGAGCCAGCTGCCAGAGACATGTTCGACCCTGACCTCCGGCACTCTGTGTCTGTTTACTTGTTCACTGACAAGCCCTGACAACACTGATTTAACCCGAACTAACCATAGAACTTTACAATGGCTGATTAACCTTCCTGGTATGACTTTGGAGTGTGGAAGGAGCTGGAGGAAACCCATGTGTCCCACGGGGATGACGTAGAGAGGACACCGGGACTGAGCTCTTGTCTGACGTCCCCAGTTGTAAAAGGGCCCTGCTAACCACTACACGAACGTGTGTGTGCAGTTTGCACATTCTCCCCGTGACAGACTCAGATTTGTACTTCTCACATATACACCGAAAGGCGCGTTGTTTGCGTTAGCACAACGTAGGGAAGCGCCGGGGGGGGGGGGGGGCAGACCGCAATTGTTGCTGCAGATTCGGACTACATGGGTCTCCCCCAAGAAACAGGCCATTTGGCCCATCTACTGTGTGCTAGACTGGTTTTACCTCCTCCCATCTCCCTGCACCCAGACACCATAGTCCTCCATACCCCTCCCAATCAGGCACCTATCCAAATTTCTCCTAGTTCTTACAACTAAACTTGCATCTTCCACTTCTGCTGGAGCTCATTCCACGCTCGTATCAGTGAAGAAGATTCCCTTTGAACGTCTCACCTTTCACCCGAAACCTCTGCCCTCTATTTCTACTCTCACCCAATCTGAGGGAGAAAAGCCTACTTGCAATTACCCTATCTATACCCTGTGGCACGTGGCCAAGTGGTTAAGGCATTGGACTAGCAACCTGAAGGTGGTGAGTTCGAGCCCCAGCCGAGGCAACGTGTTGTGTCCTTGAGCAAGGCACTTAATCACACATTGCTGTGTGACGACACTGGTGCCAAGCTGTATGGGTCCTAATGCCCTTCCCTTGATCAACATTGGTGTGGAGAGGGGAGACTTGCAGCATGGGCAACTGCTGGTCTTCCATACAATCTTGTCCAGGTCTGCGCCCTGGAGAGTGAAGACTTTCCAGGCACAGATCCATGGTCTTGCAAGACTAACGGATGCCTTTACTTTTACCCCTCATCCCGTGGCTACATCTCTACCAAAGGAGGTGTGAGGTGCTGTTTCCCTTCACTAGCCTGCAGGTCACCCTTGGGTGAGGTGTAGCACCTACCTACAGCCCCCACCCCATGTGAAGGCACGGGAGCAGCTGGTACAGAGGGGCCTGGGAATACAGATCTATAATTCCATTAAAGTGTTGTCATAAGTAGACAGGGTTGCAAAGTGAACTTTTGGCACATTGACTTTCATAAATCAGAGTCCTGAGTACAGGATTTGGGACGTTATGTTCCATTGTATAAGCCGATCTACAGAAAACATATCAATAAGCTTAAAAGAGTGCAGAGTAAATTTACAAGGATGTTGCTGGGACTTGGAGACCTGAGCTAGAGGGCTTTATTCCCTGGAGCACAGGAGCATGATGTTTACACAATTTTGATGGGATATCATCTTCACCGTTATGGGCCATGTCATATGACGTGGGAGATCATGGTCTATGACTATAATTGTTCTTGGAAAATTCTACAGAAGTGGTTTGCCATTGCCTTCTTCTGGACAGCGTCTTTACAAGATGGGTGACCCCAGCCATTATCAATACTCTTCAGAGATTGTCTGCCTGGCGTCAGTGATCACATACAGTAACCAGGACGACCCTCCACCACCTGATCCAATGACTTCACGTGCCCCTGATTGGGGGGGGGGGCTTAGCAGGGGCTACACCTTGCCCAAGGGTGACCTGTAGGCTAGCAGAGGGGAGAAGCACCTTACACCTTCTTTGGTAGAGAGTATCTCCACCCGACCACCCATCTATCTGTACCATCATCCCATTCCTAACTATCCCATGGCACAGGGAGTGAAGCAGAGATTACTACCTATTGCTGAGGGGCAAGGCCACGGAGGAACCCTTCATTGACCACTTACTCCCCTTACTTCTCCTGGTAGTCACCCATCCACTATCTGAAATTGGGTGAACTCCCTGCAGATGCAGTGACAGGAAGACTGATAGGTACTCTACTCTTACAGGTGGAGCATTCCGCGGCCTGAACTACCACCCTGCCTACTTATTATGCCTCTAACCTCTTAAGTTTAAGTTCAAACCTCCACCTGTTCTTGCCCAAGCCTGCTGAGTCAAAGCCTGACCATTCTAACACTGGCCCGCTCCAGCAATGGCCGCTCCACTTACATCTCACTTCTTTTTATTGACCTCTATAGAGTGCCTAAAAGATCACAATGATTGCAGCTTCTCAAAAAGTTCCAGAAGGCCCTGAACTCCTTTTAAATCTCACACAGCCTCACCGATGAATTACCTCTCGTGATGATTGCAGTCTGCCATGTCTGAACAGGGCCATGGAGTACTGGCTTGCCCAAGGTTAATCTCCAGATTTATCCCAACTCCCTGGTGGGATTTTCCTTTCTAAACAGTCAAAGTTTGAAGTTTAAAGTAAATTTATTATCAAAGTATGTATATGTCACCATATATAACCCTGAGATTCATTTTCTGGTGGGCACTCACAAGTAGAACAAAGAAGTACACAAATAAAGTGGAGAAACAATCAATGTACAAAAGAAGACAAACTGTGCCAATAAAATAATAAAAAATAATGCATAAGTAAATGAATAAAATTGAGAATATGAGTTATAGAGTTGTCAGCATGGCCTCCTCTTGTGCCCTGATGAGGCCACCCTCAGGGTGGAGGAACAACACTTTATATTCTGTCTTAGTGGCTTCATGAGACATCTTATATTCTGTCCTGGTAGCTTCCAACCCGCTGGCATGAACATTGATTTCTCCTTCTGGTAAAAAACATCTCTCCCCCTCCCCTCTTCTTCTTCTATTCCCCACTCTGGCCTCTTACCTCTTCTCCCCTGCCTATCACCACCCCTTCCCCGCCCCCGGATCTTCTCCTCCTTCCCTTTCTCCTCTGGTCCACTCCCCTCTCCTATCAGATGCCTCCTTCTCCAGCCCTTTACTATTCCCACCTGCCTGGCTTCACCGATCACCTTCTAGCTAGCCTCCTACCCCTTCCCATCGACGCTCCCTCTAAGGTGTACACATGCGGTAACACACATATCGTTTGCTACGAGTGCACAAAGGAATTTAAACTGCGCACAAAGGTTTGTCACAGATTGCGATCACATATCACAATCACATTTCCTTTTCCTGTCTGATACTGATCGTGTTGACAACATGGAATTTGCAATAATTTGTCTGCAGATTTTAGAACTGGCTTATACGAGAGGGCATGACTTAAGGATTGAAGGGCGCCTATTCAGAACAGAGATGCGAAGAAATTTTTTTAGCCAGAGGGTGGTGAATCTATGGAATTTGTTGCCATGGGCGGCAGTGGAGGCCAAGTCATTGGGTGTATTTAAGGCAGAGATTGATAGGTATCTGAGTAGTCAGGGCATCAAAGGTTATGGTGAGAAGGCGGGGGAGTGGGACTAAATGGGAGAATGGATCAGCTCATGATAAAATGGCGGAGCAGACTCAATGGGCCGAATGGCCTACTTCTGCTCCTTTGTCTTATGGTCTTATGGTCTTACTTATTGAAGAAATTATTCAGCGCGCACATGTTGTCACTGGGCAAAAATTGCGCAGCGCAAGATTTTTGAACGCACTTTACAAATTGGAGGGAACTTTGCCCCCATCTTGTCATTCTCGCATCTTCCTGTCCTGAAGAACTGTTGATTCCTTTCCACAAATGTTGCCTGATCTGCTGAGTTCCTCCAGCATTTTGTGCGTGTTGCTCCGGGTTTCCAGGATCTGCAGAAGTTCTCATGTTTATGAGGTGTAAACCCCTTGGAAGTGAGCCTGTAGGTGGTGGAATCAGAGTAGAGTTGTGGTAAGTGAAGTTATCCACCCGAGTTCAGGGCCTGATGGTTGAGGCTCCTGTACTTTCTCCCTGACGGCAGCAGTGAGAAGAGAGCCTGGCCTGGGTGGTGGGTCACTTGATGGTGGGCGCTGTTGTGCGGGAGGCACCTAATAAAGTGGCCATTGGCTGTATGACTTGCTCGAGATTCAGAAGGGAGGAGAAGATGGCGGCGCAATGCAGCCCGTGCGGCCCTTCCAGTGAAATGATATCGCATTTGTTAAATAGGGGCTGTGCACAATCCTGATTTGATGGAGACAGACATTAGAAGCATGGAGGAACATCTGGAGAAACTTCTGAAATGCCCGGTTCGCAGCCGCTGCTACTGTGCGATCCAGAATCTCCGGAAGGAAGGCCCCAGATCCTTGGCTTTGCCTGTAGCTGGCGGCCGGGGATGTGGTCGAAGCGCTCGGCAGAGATGATTATGAAGACACGTAGTCCTCTTTTATTGTCATTTAGTAATGCATGCATTAAGAAATGATACATTATTTCCTCCGTTGTGATATCACAAAACGCAGGACAAACCAAGACTGAAAAAACTGACAAAACCACATAATTATAACATATAGTTACAAACAGTGTAACAATACCATAACTTGATGAAGTCCATGAACACAGTAAAGTTCAAAGTTTCTCAAATGTCCCACATCTCACGCAGACGGGAGAAGGAAGAAAAACTCTCCCTGCCATGCCGACCACAATCCAACTTCGAGTCATCCGAAAACTTCGAGCTCTGATCAGCTCTCCGACACCGAGTACTGAGCGCCATCTCTGTCCGAACGATTCGACCTCCTTCTCGGTCGCCAAAAGCAGGCAAGGCCGGGGATTTTGAGGCCCACCCTCAAAAGATTCCTGACCACACAGTAATGACAGCAGTGAACGGGCGTTTCAGAAATTTCTCCAGATGTTCCTCTGTGCTTTCACGTCCATTCTCCATCAAATCAGAAATGTCCACGGCCCCTATTTAACAGATACGATATTATTTTTCACTGGAAGGCTGCGCACACGCAGGTGCGCCGCCATCTTCTCCTCCCAGATGGTGCTCGGTGCTCAGTATCGGAGGGCTGGTCGGAGGCTCGAAGTTTTCGGACAGACTCAGAGTCGGACTGTGGTCGGGTGCTTCCAGGATGCTGCATCGGCAAGTTTGCGGTGCTAGAAGTTCATAGCAGGGAGAGTTCTCTTCCCCCTACTGTCTGCGTGAGATGTTGGGACTTTCGAGAGACTTTGAGACTTTTTTTTTACCGTGCCCATGGTCTGTTCTTCATCAAATTACAGTATTGCTTGCACTGTTGTAACTATATGTTATAATTATGTGGTTTTTGTCAGTTTTTCAGTCTTGGTCTGTCTTGTGTTTCTGTGATATCATCCTGGAGGAACATTGTATCATTTCTTAATGTATGCGATACTAAATGACAATAAAAGAGGACTGAGTGTCCTCATAATCTAATCTAATCTAATAATCTAATCCTTGCAGGCATTCACAGTAGAACACAGGAATACAGAGAAAGACGATGGGCACAAACAGAAAATGACAAAGAACCAATGTACAAAAGAAGATAAATTGCGCAAAGTAAACAAATAAAGAGTTTAGTAGATAGACAGATAAATAGATAGATAGATAGACAGATAGATAGATAGAAATAATGCTGAGAACATGGATTGTAGAGTCCTTGAAAATGGGACCAGAGGTTTTGGAGGCTGTTCAGAGATGAGGTGAATGAAATTACCCAATCAAAGTTCAAAGTAGATTTATTATCAAAGTGCATACAGAGAATGTCATCATACACAGTACCTTGTGATTAATTTTCTTGCAGGCATTCACAGTAGAACACAGGAATAATGGAAGCTAAGTCCTCCAGTGCCATTCCAGAGATCTCACATCTGCCAGTGGAAGCCGGACCCTTAGTCGCTGCGGCTCAGAAGAACGAGGGGAATGAGGAGTTCCTGAGGGCCCACAAAAGGGCAGATCTTTTCACCAGTGGAGACTCTTCACTGAAGGGACAGAGACCTGAGGATTTATTTTGTGTAGAGGTACAGCACGTTAACATGCCATTCTGACCCAGCGAGCTGACACCGCCCAACTACACCCATTAACCGACTCGCCCCTGCATCGTTGGAATGTGGGAGGAAACCAGAGTAAGCAGAGGAAAGACACGAGTTTACAGTGAAAACGTACAAACTCCTTATAAGCAGTGGCAGGAATTGAACACGGGTCACAGGCACTGTAATAGCTTTACAAACAGTGGTGGGAATTGAACACAGGTCATTGACATTGTAATTGGGTTACAGACAGTGGGAGGAATTGAACACATCATTGGCACTGTAATAGCATTACAGACAGCAGTGGGAGTTGAACACAGGTCACTGGCACTGTAATAACATTACACTAACTACCACACTACCATTGCGCCCATCAACCTGGGCGGGAAGAAACCTCAGTGTCATATGTGATACTGCACAGAAACAGGCCCTTCAGCCCATCAGGTTTGTGCTGAACATCAGCCGCCCATTTCTACATGAATCCCACATTCCCATCGACTCCTCCCAGACTCTACCCCTCACCCACCTGCTTTATGGCAGTCGGTTAATCCACTGACCCCACACATCTTTGGGATGTTGGACAGAATCTGAGTACCCAGGGGAAACACACAGGTCACAGGGAAAACATGCAAATCCGCTCCTCTCTCTCTCTCTCTGTCTCTCTCTCTCTCTCTCTCTCTCTCTCTCACACACACACACACACACAGTGGCAGGATTCCCACTGTGTACTGGACACTAACGTAAAGCCTTTCATTTCCTTTCTCACATTCCCAGATTCCTAACCGCTGACTTAATCCATCTCTCTCCCCCTGGACTTTGCACATAAACTTACACCTGTGCATTTTACAATTCCTAAAATAAAGCTATAGTGAAAATTCTCTGAACAGCCTGAATGGTGGAAAGCCCAGAGCTGTAACTCTTTGCAATCTCTATCACACAGCCGTGCCACTTTCAAACGTGATATGATCTGAAAGTGATTTCATTTCTTGACAGTGCAGCTCAATTCCCCTCTGAGCTTTTCCAGGCTGTTTTCCCTTTGGAAATTCCGTAGATTTTCCCTGGAGGTTAAATGTAGGCACTCACGTCATGATATAAGCATTCAGCACACTGAGCTGTTGCTAGCTCACATTCCACCGACAGTTCTCCCCGGTAATCCATTCTCACCGCAAGAGTCAGGTTTGTTATCTCTGAAAGGTGTGAAATGGGTTGTCTTTAAGATTTGAGAACATTCAAGATTGTTTATTCTCATTTCCTGTACACAAGGAGAGCAAAATAATTTTTACTCTGGTGTCCGAGGTGGCATAAAAAACACCGTTAAGATAAAGAACACAACGATAAACAAAAACAGAATGAATATAGAAATACATAAGATAACAGAGACTGATTGTACAGACACAGTGACACTAGGCACAGGTATCTATACATAAGTGACTCGGACAGGAAATGATAAAGTGGTGGTAGTGCGGATGTGGTTAAATGACCGCCTGTCACGCCACTGGTGTTTCGGGCAGCGATGAGTGTCCTCCATCTCTGTCTGTCCTTGGCCATCTTCTCTATTGTGCCCCGGGCGTGGTTCAAGGTCCTCATTTCCACCTCTGTGGCACAGCGCCGTTGTCTTCGGTCTCCCGCGTTTCCTCCACCCTTCAGGAGCCCAGTGAAGAGTTGTCCTGATGACAGAGCTGGCTTCAGTTCTCATCACAAGCCCAATCCATCTCCAACGTTCCCTCAGGATGATTGTGGCCACGCTATCTCTTGATGACACTGAAGGAGAAGGGCGTGGTTGGAGATCCTTCTTGGCCAGAAAACACAGAGGATCTTCCAGAGGCTCACGGTGTGAAATGACGACAGCGTGGCAATGTCATTTCTGTCATTCTGACCCATACAGGAGTGTGGGCAGGACACGGCTCCGGTATAGACTCACCGTGGTGTCGACAGGACACGGCTCCGGTACAGATTCACCATGGCGTGGACCCCCACTCGTTGCTCATTGATCTGAAGATGTTCCTCGCTTTGCCAAGTCTGCACTGGGTATTCCTTGGTCACGCTCTCCTGCCGAATGAGGCGGATGTAGAGGAGTCTGTTAGTGGGTGGAGGTGTTGATCAGCCTTACTGCTTGGGGAAAATAATTTTTTTGAGTCAGGTGATCCTGGCGCGGATGCTATGTAATCTCCTCCCTGATGGGAGTGGGACAAACAGTCTATGAGCAAGGTGGGTGGGATCTTTCATGATGTTGGTGCCCTTTTTCTCCGGCACCTTTCAGTATACGCGTCCTTGATAGCATGTAGGCTTGTACTGGTGATGCACTGGGCAGTTCAGATGACCCACTGAAGAGCCCCCCTGTCTGGCTCAGTGCAGTTGCAGCACAGTGTAAGGCACAAAAATGAGGTGGTACGTTCATGGACTGTTTAGAAATCGGATGGTGGAGGGGAAGATGCTGCTCCTGAATCAATGAGTGTGGGTCTGTATGTCATGGTCTGGTCCACGAATCTGCAATCTGGTTCACAGTCCGGTCCGTCAGTTCCTTATTCCGGGTTTTCCTGTTTTCCCTTGATCCATTAGGTGCCTTAATTGAGGCACCTGATTCTCGTTTTGGGCTGGCACATACCTCTCAAACCAAGGATTCCCTGCTGGACTGTTCCCTTCCCCTTCCTTCTGAAGCCTCGCCAGCATCCCCATCAAGTTCAACTGCCAGAGTGAGACCGGAGCCTTGCCACGCCAAGATAGCCATAGTCATAGTCATACTTTATTGATCCCGGGGGAAACTGGTTTTCGTTACAGTTGCACCATAAATAATAAATAGTAATAGAACCATAAATAGTTAAATAGTAATATGTAAATTATGCCAGGAAATAAGTCCAGGACCAGCCTATTGGCTCAGGGTGTCTGACCCTCCAAGGGAGGAGTTGTAAAGTTTGATGGCCACAGGCAGGAATGACTTCCTATGATGCTCAGTGTTGCATCTCAGTGGAATGAGTCTCTGGCTGAATGTACTCCTGTGCCCACCCAGTACATTATGTACTGGATGGGAGACATTGTCCAAGATGGCATGCAACTTGGACAGCATCCTCTTTTCAGACACCACCGTGAGAGAGTCCAGTTCCATCCCCACAACATCACTGGCCTTACAAATGAGTTTGTTGATTCTGTTGGTGTCTGCTACCCTCAGCCTGCTGCCCCAGCACACAACAGCAAACACGATAGCACTGGCCACCACAGACTCGTAGAACATCCTCAGCATCATCCGGCAGACGTTAAAGGACCTCAGTCTCCTCAGGAAATAGAGACGGCTCTGGCCCTTCTTGTAGACAGCCTCAGTGTTCTTTGACCAGTCCAGTTTATTGTCAATTCATATCCCCAGGTATTTGTAATCCTCCACCATGTCCACACTGACCCCCTGGATGGAAACAGGGGTCACCGGTACCTTAGCTCTCCTCAGGTCTACCACCAGCTCCTTAGTCTTTTTCACATTAAGCTGCAGATAATTCTGCTCACACCATGTGACAAAGTTTCCTACCGTAGCCAGATAAGGAACTATCTATCATTGAGTTTGGAACTATCTCTATGTGTCCCTGTATTTAGTGTCCATATCAAAGAAGAGTTCCGGCCCTAGGTCCTGTTCTCAAGGAGGGGTCCCGGCTCTGTGTCCGGTGTTCCTGTGTTCCAAGTTCCAAGCGCCGTGTTCCAGTCCTGTCCAAGTCAAGGCTTCGTGTTCTCATCCAGTCCAGGAGTCCCTCGGCAGTTTACCTCAGCAGTTCCCTTGGCAAGTGTTCTCGGCAGTCATCCCGGCCCTGCGTCCTAGAAAGCGTCCTGGCCCTGCGTTGCATCCTGTACAGGGTCGAGCCAAACCTAGTTCAAGAGCCATGTCCTGCCCTGAAGTACCTCGCCCAGCCCAGGAGTACCTCACCCAGCCCTCTGCTGGAGATTCCCTGGTCCTGAGCTGGAGATTCTCTTGTCCTGAGCTGGAGATTCCCTTGTCCTCTGCTGGAGATTCCCTCGTCCTGTGCTGGAGATTCCCTCATCCTGTCCAGGAGAATCTAGTCCAAGCCTCGTCCAAGAACCTTGTCCTGTCCAAGTCAAGGCCTTGTCTTCTCGTCCTGTCCATGTGCCTTGTCCTCTGAAGGAGTTCCACATCCAATCCTGTAGCCACGTCTTGTCCTTGCCTAGATCCAGGGTCCGAGCCCGAGTCAAGACCCAGGTTCTGGGTCCCTGTCCAATCTCTGGCTCGAAGCCCTAGCCCAGGCTCCTAGTTACAAGTTCCTTGTCCTGGTCCCGCTTCCCTAGTCTTAGTCCTAGCCCAGGCCCGGTGTCCAGGGCCTGTGTCCATGTCCAGCATCGTTTCTTCCTGACTCCCCTTGCTATCTTGATAAACCTTGTCCCGTTCCTAGTACTTCAGTGTCTGCGTCTGGCTTCTGGGTCTGCCATCAACGCCCCCCGTATGACACTGTCGGTTCCTGAATCTCCACGCTGATGGTGGCAATGAGAAGAGTCATGTCGCTGATAGTGGGGGTCTGTTACGATGGATGTCGTTTTTTTTGTGTGTAATGGTGGTTGATGTTTGAATGGTTTCCATTGTTTACTTTGTTTCTGGTTGTCTGTGGAAAGATGAATCTCAGGGTTGTAAATTGCATGGATACTTTAATAATAAATGAACTTTGAACCTTGGACCTTAATACTGGAGTGTTGATACTTGTAACAAGGTGGCTGACCGCACAGTGACCGCACACGTGTTCGGGATGTGGGGGTAACAGCAACCAGGAGAAAGCCACACAGTCACAGGGAGAGAGTGTGGAGTGTGCACAGACTCTCTTTCACACTCACACTCACTCACACTCACACACACACACACACACACACACACACACACTCTCACACCCACACCGACACCAACACCCACACAAACACACACACAGGGATAAAAACACACACTCACACTTCTTCTTTGGTTGTCTATCGAAATCCGATGACGACGTCCACTCCTTTAACGGTGAGATCTTTGATGACTATACAGTCCTATCCTGGACCCACAAGCTCTATTGCAGGTGGGACATGTATATGTGGTACTGGTGGCAACTATGGCTGCATTTCTCCTGGCTCTCTTCTGCTGTCTTCTGGTTGTTCTTTCCATCTGCAGAATATGAACCCCGTCCCTACACAGCTGTCACCAAGTGGCACGGTCAGCAGCAACATCCTCCAGGTCCTCGGGTCTGATCTTGCACTTCCTTAAAGCATTCTTCATCTGACCCTTATAGCATTTCTTCGGCCTTCCAGCTGAGTGTCGACCATGATGTAGCTGGCCGTATAACACTCTGCGGGGTAGCCGACATGGGGGCATCCTTATCACGTGCCCCAGCCCCTGCAGCTGACGCTGGGTGATCATGGCCTCAATACTTCTGCAGTTGGTCTTTACAAGTATTTCAGTGTGAGGTACCCACTCATGCCAGGTAATTCCCAGATGCGCTGGAGGCAGCTTATGTGGAAACACTCCAGGGACTTGATGTGACGGCTGTAGGTTACCCAAGCTTCACAGCTATAAAGGAGGGTGGTGGCACAGACTGCTTGGTGTACAGCGACCTTTGTGGAGGGACGAAGGCTCCTGTTCTGAAAGACTCTACGCCGAAGTCTCCCAAAGGCAGCTGATGCCTGTTTAATGCGGCTCTGGATGTCGTTGTCAATGCTGCTATCCTCAGAGAGAATGCTCCCCAGATATTTGAAAGATGGCACCACTGACAGCTTTTCATCACCAACAGTGAAGGCAGGTAGAGTGGGTGGGACACTGGTACTCCATTGGCAAACCACTTCTGTCTTGGTGGTATTGACAGGCAGCCCCATCCTGCTGTACGCTCTCACCGCCACAGCAAGGACAGTCTGAAGATCCTCCAGAGTATGGGCCACAAGAGCACAGTCATCTGCATACTGCAGCTCCAGGACCCGCTCTCTACGGAGTTTGGTGGTTGCCTGGAGCCTCCTGATGTCAAAGAGGTTGCCATCTAATCTGACGTCCACTGCCACACCGCTGCTGTCTTCAGTCTCATTGTGGAGAAGCTTGGTAACACACAAGAGGAAGGTGTTAAAGAGCACTGGTGTTAGCACACACCCCTGCCTCACCCCTGTGCGTACAAGGAAGGGCTCGGACTCTTGTCCTCCTATGGTCACCTTAGCAGTCATCCCATTGTGGAACTGGCAGAGGATGTTAACAAATTTATTGGGACAGCCAGACCTGAGGAGGACATCCCATAAAAGCTCTCTTTGCACAGCGTCGAATGCTTTGGAGAGGTCAACAAAGGCCATAAACAGGTCCTGATGTTGCTCCCGGCACTTCTTCTGAAGCTGCCGGGCTGTAAAGACTATGTCGATCATGCTCCTGTTCTTCCTAAATCCACACTGCGATTCAGGCAGCATTGACTCGGTGAAGTTGCTGATGAGTCTCTGAAGCATCACCTTAGCCAGGACCTTTCCAGCAACAGAAAGGAGTGATAGGCCCCTACTATTGCCGCAGATGGCCTTGTCACCCTTGTTCTTATAAATGACAACGATGTTTGCATTTCTCCATTGCTGTGGGATGTTCTCATCAGTCCAGGCCTTGGTGATATACTGGTAGAGGGTGCGTATACACATGTACCCTCCGTTCTTCAGTAACTCAGCAGGGATATTGTCAGTGCCAGGGGACTTGTTGTTCCTAAGGGAATGGACAGCTGATAGAACCTGCTGGAAGGTTGGTGGTAAACTGAGGTCGTGGATAGGAGGAAGTTCAGGCAGTTCGTCCAGGATGGTGGGGCCTGCATCAGAGTCCTGATTAAACAGAGTGTTAAAATGCTCAGCCCACCTCGGCAGAATGGTATTCTGATTCTTCAGAAGTGTTAGAGCATCTGCTGTTTTCAGGGGAGTAACGCATCGATTTAT
>NC_092374.1:91941875-92004650 GCF_030028105.1 Mobula birostris
AAATAGCTCCTTGGTGCAGCTTCAGTTGTTGGCTGGAGAGTTGGCAGCTGATACTGGCAAGGAGACCAGGGTGTGATGGCTGAGGCTGGAACTGGAGTTGGCTTGACTTGACTGGAAGCTGGCTGTGTTTTGCTTGATGTGTGAATGTGGTTTGGAACCTGTTGAGGGAAAGAGAGTGGGGAAGGAACAGAAATTGCTGGGAGGGGGTCATGTGGGTCTGGTAATGGTGGATTAAATGAGAGGGGGAGTTGAGGGAAAGAAAGTGGAGAAGGAGCGTGATAGGGACTTGGGATCAGAGGTAGGCAGCTGGGGAGAGATGGATTATTGTGAAGGGAGAAATAAAGGGAATGAGGAGATAGTGAGAGGATGGATGAATAAAAACCAAGACAAAGGGAATAAAAGAATAAGAAATGATAGTGGAGAAAGCTCTGAAAGTGAGGAAGATGAACAAGCTCAGAGAGGAGGTGTTGTCATAATTAGGTTTAATGAGAAGGCTCAGGGACATATGAAGAAAATTAACCTGTTTGTGCTAACAACAACTCTGGCAAATAAGATAGGGGAAATAGTATTTGCAAAAGTCCTTAATGATGGCAACTTATTGGTAAGATGTGTGAATGAGGAACAACTTGAGAAAGCACTCAAGCTAAAAGAGATAGGAAAATGCAAGGTGGAATACACTGGGAGGGTGGGAGCACAAAATAGTGGTTGTAAAGGAGTGATCATGGGGATACCAATGAGCATAGATATGGAGAAGTTAAAGAGAAATATCAAAGGAGGGAAAGTAATGAATGTTCAAAGACTGAAAACAATAAAGGAGGGAGTGAAAAGGAAAGTGAATCTGTATTGATTGAATTTGAAGAAGAAAGAGTGCCAAGGAAGGTGTTCCTGGGTTTCATGAGTTACCCAGTAAGGGTGTATGTGCCAAAGCCACTCAGGTGCTATAATTGTCAAAGGTTTGGACACAGAGCTAAAAGCTGTAAAAGGCAGAGGAGATGTGCTAGATGTGGGGGTGATCATGAATATGGAAAGTGTGGAACAGGAGTTCAACCAAAATGCTGCAATTGTGGAGGAGCTCATAATATTGCATATAGTGGGTGTGAGGTTGTGAGACGGGAGACTAAAATTCAAGAAATAAGAGTGAAAAGAAAGATCACTTATGCAGAAGCTGTAAGAATGTCAAGAGAACAGAATAATGCTCCTAATGAACAGGGAGCAATAGGGATACAAGAGATGCAACAAAGAACAAATGACAGGATTTATGTAGACAAAAAGGCTCTAGTAACATTCATTGCAGGGGTGATTAATAGTATGGCTGAGGTAAAGTCAAAAAGTGACAAAATTCAGCTGGTGGTAAAAGCAGCAGTAAACTATTTAGGGTTAGTAGGACTGACATGGAAGGAAGTGAGGGAGAACCTCAGTAATCAGTCAAGCCAGGAAGTGTCATGTGTTGGTTAATACTAATTATGGTGATTCTTTTACAATGGATTGCAAGGAGCTTACTGGCCAATAGCCAGGAATTCAAGCACTTTATTAAAGAAATGGTTGGAAAACTGGATGTAGTGTGTATTCAGGAAACTTGGTTGAAACCAACTTTAGACTTTATGGTATATGGGTATACAATGATAAGGAAAGATAGAAATCTAGGGGGAGGAGGGGGCTGTGCTATGTTAATCAAGCAAGGTATACCATATAGGGTACTGGAAAAAGGAGATAATCAGGAATACATAGTGGTGGAAGTGTGGGAGAGAGGGGAGGGAGTGGTTATAATTAACTACTACAATCCATGTAAAAGGTTGGAATTGGACAGCCTATTAAAGATACAAGGACAAAACAGACATAAAGTAGTGTGGTGTGCAGATTTCAATGCTCATAGCACAATATGGGGGGATCAGATTACAGATCCAAATGGAAAGGTAATTGAAGATTTGATGGAAGAAAGGGATTTGGTGTGTATGAATGATGGTAGCGGCACGAGGATAGATATAACAACAGGAACTGAGTCAGTGTTAGATACTACATTAGTGTCTAATACCTTGGCTGGCATTAGTAACTGGGGAGTTTGGACTGCTTCAACAGTAGGCAGTGATCACTACCCAGTTTTGTGTTCAGTGGGTGAAAGAGTTGAAGTAAGACCAGGTGGCGGAACCCCAAAGTGGGTGTTTGAAAAAGCTGATTGGGGTAAGTTCCAGAAGCTGAGTGAAGGAGGGTTGACAAATATTGATATTTCTGGAAATGTTGATGAATTAAACAGTCAGGTGACTTCAGCAATTATCATGGCAGCAGAAGGATCTATTCCCAGGAGTAAAAATAGGATGAATAGGAAACTGGTACCATGGTGGACAGAGGAATGTTGTCAGGCTGTAAAAAAAAACAGAAATAGAGCATTCAGGCTAGTTAAAAGAATCCATAATATGCAGCATTTGGTTCAATATAAGAAAGTACAGGCAGTGGTGAGAAGAACTATACATCAAGCTAAAAGGGCAAGTTGGAGGAGTTTTTGTGACAAGATAGGAAGAACAACACCTGTGGGAGAGATGTGGGGAATGATTAAGAGGATGGGAGGAGATAGAAGGGAATGGGAATATCCAGTAATGATATCTGAGGAGGAAACTGCAGTCTCCAGTAGGGATAAGGCTGAGATCATGGCCAAGTCATTTGTACTGATACACAGTTCAGAAAATTTGTCTGAAGAAGGGAGAAGGAGAAGGGAAAGAATAAATTATGTGGATTAGGTTAAGGCTGGGGCATTGTGCATTAAACAAAACATTGAAAATGATAGGGAAACACCAGACAGGATTGTGTGAGGAATGTCAGGAAGAGGAGTCAGTAGAACATGTAGGTCTGAGTTGCAGGAAGTATGGGATACAGAGAGATGATGAGAATTAATCTAAGGGAATTGGGGGTGCAGGAATTCACATTAAAAGGGTTGCTGGGCATGGGTGAGAGAGCACAGGTCAGGGTATTTTTAGCTTTCTTAAGGGGTACAGGGGTTTTTTATAGGATATGATGGATAAACAGGAATAGGGTTCTAGGATGGCCAAAGATGGGAGGATAAAGTGTAGGTTAGGGTGTGTGTGGGTGTGTGATTGGGTGAAGGGATTTAGAATCTAAGTCTATTACACATTCCGGAGCAGAAGGTGGCGGTAATGCGCCATTAAGTTGGGTGCCAACCGCCGTAAGACAAAACGGAGAGAGCTTCAGTTGCTGGATTGTTCCTGTCAAAACCCCCTGTCTGTATCCCTTCTCGGCCCCTTCCTCCTGAGGCCTTGCCTCGCCTGCACCACTGTCAAGTTCAACCATTGGAGCAAGATCAGAGCCTTGCTGTGTCAAGATAAGAAACTGTTTGTCGTTGTTGGGAACTGTCTCTGTGTCCACACCTTCGCTAGGTAGGTCCGGCCGTTTGCCGCTACCTAGTGTTGGGAACTGTCTCTCTGTGGTCTGTGTACGAGCCCCGGCTCTATGTCCTGCTTCCTAAGAGGGGTCCTGACTCTGTGTAGAGCCCTGGCCCCAAGTCCTGTTCCCAAGGAGGGGTCCTGGCTCTGCGTTCCTGTCCCCTCAGGTCCAAGGCTCTGCGTTCCTATCCTCCCTCAACCAGGTTAAGTCTTCGTGTTCTTGTCCTGTGCTGGAGTTCCCTCGTCCTGTGCTGGAGTTCCCTTGTCTTGCCCAGGAGTCTCTCGTTCTGTCCTGCAGCCTCGCCTAGTCCTGTCTCCCAAGACCACGTCATGTCTTCGCCTAGTTCTGGAGTCTGAGCCCGAGTCAAGACCCAGGTTCTGGGTCCTTGTCCAGTCTGTGGCTCAGAGTCCGAACCCAAGCCTCGTCATGTCCCCGCCTCGAGGTACCCAAGCCTCGAAGTACCCAAGCCATGTCCAGTCCTGTAGCCACATCATGTCCTCACCTAGTTCTGGGGTCTGAGCCCGAGTCAAGACCCAGGTTCTGGGTCCTTGTCCAGTCTCTGGTTCGGAGTGCAAGCCCAGGCTCCTAGTCCTCGGTTCCTTGTCCTAGTCCCGCTTGCCAAGCCGGTGTCCTAGCCCAAGTCTGTGTTCTTGTCCCAGCTCTTTGGTCAAGTTCTGTTCCTAGTACTTCGGTGTCTCTGTCTTGCATTTGGATCTGCCACCAGCGCCCCCTTTATGACAGTTTTGGTCCATGGCATAAATAGATTAGGAGCTCCTGATGTATACCATAAAAAGTGGCTCGGCTAAGCTTTTATATTTGCAGATCTTCATCCGGTACTGGGACAGAGAAGGAATCAGAATCGGGTTTATTACCACTATGAATTGGGTTGCCTGTGGCAGCAGTACTATGTAAGGCTTAAAACTCACTATAAGTTACAAAAATAAATGCATATAAAAACAAAAAGTGCTAAAAGAGAGCAAAATTGTGAAGTAGTTGTATATTTGATACTTCAATAATATTTGGGTAATGTGTGTGTGTGTTAAGGTTTTCTGTTCATTTAAATAATTACATGTTACATGTAAAATATGTTAATTGCAAATGTCATCACACTACCACCTGATACATGTGTGCCTCATTTAAACTCAAAGTACACCTGTATTCCTGGACTTCCCATGTCTTCCTATGGATTAATTTAATGTTTTGAAGTTACAAAACACAGCGATACTGTCCATGGGTTCCCGGATCATTCGGCAGTCTGATGGCAAAGTGGAACAAGCTGTTCCTGAAGTGTTGAGTGTGGGTCTTTCAGGCTCCTGTACTTCCTCCCTGATGGGGGGGAGGCAGTGAAAACAGGATGGGGGGTGTTGGTGGTGAGAGCAGAGTGTACCAGCAACCCGCATTCTATTCCTGCCATTGTTTGTACATTCTCCCCGCGACCGTGTGGGTTTCCTCTGGGTGCTCCGGTTTCCTCCCACAGTCCAAAGATGTACCAGTTGGTAGGTTAATTGGTCATTGTAAATTGTCCCATGATTAGACTAGGATTAAATTGGGGGTTGTCGGGGAGTGTGGCTTAAAGGCCAGACAGGCCTATTTCGAGCTGTATCTCAATAAATAATTTAAGGAAGGGTATGTCCTGGATGATGGGGGTCCTTAATGATGATTGCCCCTTCATGAGGCACTGCCTCTCCCCCAGTAGTGGGGAGACTGGTGCCCATTATGGATCTGGCTGAGTTTACAATCTCCTGCAGCTTTATTCGATCCTGTGCAAAGTTCCGTCCATACCAGACGGTGACGCAACCAGTCAGAATGCTCTCCAATCTGTAGAAATTTGCTAGTCTTTGGTGACATACCAAATCTTCTCAAGCTCCGAATGAAATGCAACCACTATTGTTCCTTCTTTGTAACTGCATCAAAACGTAGGGCCCAGGGTAGATCCTCAGGGATGTTGACACCCAACAACTTGAAACTGCTCATCCTCTCCCAGCTGACCCCTTGAAGAGGACTAGTGTGTGTTGCCTTGACTTCCCCTTTCTAAAGTCCACAATCAATATCTTGGTCTTACTGACACTGAGTGCGAGACTGTTATTGTGACACCACTCAACCATTGAGCACATCTCCACGAAACATTGCCGTAGAAAAGCAGCACCTGTCATCAAAGGTCCTCACCACCCACTGCTGCCATCAGGTAGAAGGTACAAGAGCCTCAGGACTTGGACCACCAGGTTCAGGAGAAGTTACTACCCCTCAGCCATCAGGCCCCTGAACAAAAGGGGATAACTACACTCATTTAAGGACTCTTTTATCCTGTTAATACATGCTCATTATTTATTGCTATTTATTTATTATCTGCATTTGCACAGTTTACAGAATCTGTTTACAGTTACTGTTTTATTGATTTGCTAAGTATGCCTGTAGATAAAGAAAAAATCTTGGATTTATGTGGTGACATGTACGTACTCTGATAATAAATATCAGTTTGATCTTTGACTTTCACTTTGATCTGTCTCACTCCCATACACCACCTTGTCACCATCAGAGATTCTGCCCATAACAGTTGCATTTTTGATGAAATTATAGATGCTGTTAGCCACACAATCATGAGTGTAGAGAAAGTAGAGAGGCATGGTTTTGTGCAACTTGTTACTACCATTGGGAAGGAGGTACAAGAGCCTGAAGAGAGACACTAAAATTTTAGCGACAGCTTTGTCCCCTCTGCCATCAGATTTCACAGTGGTCCATGAAGCCACCACCTCATTTTTATGTCATGCACTGCGGCCGATGAGGACTGGCTCAGGGGCCTCCGCTTTCCTCCTCCAGAAGTCAATAATCAGCTCCTCGATCATGCTGACATTGAATGAGAGGTTGCTGTTGTGACACCGCTCAGCCAGATTCTCAATCTCCCTCCCAAATGCTGATATATATGGGAAAAAAAGGCTTTTTTTTGCTCTTTTCTTTTGAGGGGGCATACGGGAGTGAGATATATCAGCCAGTTAAGTGGTGTCACAGAAACAACCCTGCACTCAATGTCAGTAAGACCAAAGAGCTGATTGTGGACTTCAGGAAGGGTAAGATGTGGGAACCCACACCAATCCTCATAGAGGGATCAGAAGTGGAGAGAGTGAGCAATTTCCAGTTCCTGGGTGTCAATATCTCTGAGGATCTAACCTGGACCCAACATATCAATACAGCTATAAAGAACAAGACAGTGCTAATATTTCATTAGGAGTTTAAGAAGATTTGGTATGTTATCAAAAACACTTGCAAATTTAGTTGTAAATTTAGTCAGCTCCATTATGGGCACTAGCCTCTGTAGTATCCAGGACATCGTCAAGGAACGATGTTTCAATAAGAAGCATCCATCATTAAGGACCCCATCACCCAGAACATGCCTCTTCTCATTGCTACCATCAGGAAGGAGCTACAGGAGCCTGAAGGCACACACTCAGCGATTCAGGAACAGCTTCTTCCCCTCTGCCATCCGATTTCTGAATGAACATTGAACCCATAAACACTACCTCACTACTTTTTTATTCCTATTTTTCCACTACTTACCTTTATTTAAACTATTTAATATATTGTGGTAAGCATTTGGTCCATAATGACAGACGAGGAAGCTTGTTAAACTCAACAACAGTTTTATTGTGGTAAACACAAAAAAACAGACCAGATGTTATCACTCAGAGAGTGAACCCCAGTCTCATACAGACAAGGGAGGTGACCATCACATACCCCGGTTACAGTCAAGGTGATCCACACACACACAAGAAAATAACTTGTCACAAGTGAATAACTGCATAACCCAAACAAAATGAATTGGAATTTCCCACTATAATTCCACAGAAGCATTTTAACACAAGAACAACAAACAGTGCTGGTTATTAGAAATGCAGGGCAGTCTGATGGACAGCCTCTCTCCTCTCTCTCTCCTCCCCCCCCCCAGAGCATCACAATTATAAACTTAATGACACTGTAAATCATATATATGATGTACTGTAAATACATATATACTTAATGACACTGTAAGTCATATATATACTTAATGACACTAAGTCATAGTTTTTTTCTCTTTCTGTTATCATGTATTGCATTGCACTGCTGACACAAAGTTAACACATTTCATGACATATGCTGGTGATATTAAACCTGATTTTGATTCTGAAATTGTTTCAATTTATGCTCAGCTTTCATTTTCTTGTGAACTGCTTGCCTGATGTTCTGCGTCTGTGTGTCTGTGGTGCTGCTGCAAGTACACCTCCAGTTGTATCATGCATATGTGGGGCTGAGCACGTGACAGTAGCTTTAACTTTGCAACAAAGTTTTCCCCCTGTACCTTGGTCCATGTGACAACAATAGACCAAGATACCAACTCCATCTATGGCTGACGTGGACCTGTTGGGCCGCAGGGCCTGGGGGTGTTGCAAGTTGTGAAGAAAACTGCATGCTTCTAGATTTTTTTTCATGCGGTGCTGCTGATCTGCAGTGGGTTGTGGTGAGGTCAGACAGGAAGGTGATGACTCATAAGGTGGAAAGTACACCGAGCAGTTGAAGAAGATCACGCAAGGAGCCTGTTGGTGGATGTTCCTCCACGACTCTCTGCGCTCCCAGTCTCACAGGATGGTTCCTTCCTTGGTCGTTCTCTGCGTCTGCAGTTCCTGGATCACAGGTATGACCCGGCCAAAGCTAGGAAACGAGAGGTGTTGGGGGTTTCGACGGACCCCAAGGGTCTGTGTAGACCAATCACTGAAAGTTGAAATCTAAATGGTTCTTTACACCAAGAAAATTAGATTCCAATATTGGAAATAGATATTATTACAAATGGAATTATTATTAGAACTAGAATAGAATATAACTTGGTATTAGTTTTGGCATTGATATTAATTTTGTTGCTGAGGCCTCTGTCAGTCACAGCCAACCGTGGATGCTATGTCTTAGCTGTCTAGATACGCAAGTCAGGGCAGTATAGTATAGAGAGCAAGCTGTTGTCCCTTTAGAAATCTCGCCCTCTCCACGCATTTGACGAACCTAAAGAAACAACAGTTTTTTTCACCAGCAGCATTGCCGGTCAACATTGAACTCAATGTTGGACTGCCTTAGGGACTTCAGCTGTGAGATTTTTCCTTCAAGGTTTACTCCTGAGACCTTCCCATCAGAGGATACTGCCCCAAGGCAGCAGAGGTTTGAGATCAGAGTTTTCCTTCTCCTAGATCAGCTGCCAACCACAGCTGATGCGCCCCACCTGCCTGAAGCAACTGGTTTTAAGGCCTTTGCCCCTTCTCCTGTAAGTAGAAACAGTTCTGCTGGGCTTAGTAGCTAATACAGACATGAAAGTCAGGAGCTAGACTTGGTTGTCGGAGGCTATTTGAGCCTCACACCATTGGGAGCATTTAATAGGTAGTGGGAGCTTAAAGAATTAGATATTATTACAGTTAGAATTTTTATTAGAATTAAAATGGGGAATATCTTGGTATTGGTATTGATATTGGTTTGTTATTGTCTCATGTACCAAGATACAGTGAAAAACTTGTCTTGCGTACTGTATGCAGATCAGATCATGACACCATGCATTGAGACAGGACAAGGTAAAACAATAATGTTGCAGAATGAAGTGTAACAGCTACAGAGAAAGTGCAGTGCAGGTAAATGATAAAGTGTAAATCATAATGAGGTGGATTGTGAGGTCGAAAGTCCAGTTTATTGTGCGAGGGCTCCATTTACTAGTTTTCTAACAGGGGAGTAGAAGCTGCCCTTGAGCCTGGTGGGACTTGCTTTCAGGCTTTGGTCTCTCCTGCCCAAAGAGAGAGGGGAGAAGCGACTCCATCCAAGGTGGGTGGAGTCCGTGATTCTGTTGGCTGCTTTACCAAGGCAGCGAGAAATGTAGACAGAGTCCTTGGAGGAGATTTTCTTTCAAGCATAAAGTTATCTTTCCTGTCGGTAGGTGACCAGAACTGCACACAATACTCCAAATTTGACCTCACCAATGTCTTATACAACTTCAACATAACATCCCAACTCTTGTACTCAATACTTTGATTTATGAAGTGGGTGGTGGGATGGAGAAACATCTCCACCAAAGGAGGCATAAGGTGCTCCTTCCCTCCGCTAGCCTGCAGGTCACCCTTGGGCGAGGTGTAGCACCTGCTTAGCCCCCGATCAGGGTCATGTGAAGCCATGGGAGCAGGTGGTGGATAGTCGTATGAGCGGCCGGTGCATATCACAAGTCCTGGTTATGTGACCAGTGTCGCCAGGTAAACAATCTCTGAAGAGTATTGATAATGGCTGGGGTCACCCGTCTTGTAAAGACACTGCCCAGAAGAAGGCAATGGCAAAGCACTTCTGCAGAAATATTCCAAGAACAATCATGGATTGTCCACGTCATACAACATGGCATGTAATGGTGATAATGAGTATGTCAAAAGCTCTCTTTAAGACCCTACCTAGTGTACCGGTGACACAACCTTGAAGGAATAATGGATCTGTGTTCCCAGATCTCTTCATCCTTCCACACTCCTCAGTGCCCTACAAAGTGTCCAGGACTGGTGGATATGTGGATGCTGAGGTGCGTTCAGGAGGGTGGGGCTGAGGTGGGCAGTCAGCCCCGACCTTGCCGAGTGACGGGACAGTTTCGAGGGGGCAGTACAGCCTGTGGGTGCTTCACTTTTGTAAGCTCTCCAGCAGGAGGAAGGTGGCGTCAACAGGTACCAGGACATAAAGCATCGTGAACCTCAATGCCACCTTAATCTGAAGCTCAGGCCAGAACCCGGGAAGGGGAAGGGTCCAAGATGGAAACCTTTGCGTGGGTGTGAAGGACAGGTCCGTGGCGGACATCTCAGGATGTTCCAAAGCCAGCAGGACATAGGGCCCTGGATGGAGATACAGAGCAGAGTAGGCTCTTCAGCCCCAATTTAATCCTAGCCCAATCATGGGACCTACCAACTGGTGCATACTTGGAATGTGCCCAGAGGAATCCCACGTGGTCACAGGGAAAACAAAAAACTCCTTCTAGGCAAGGGAATTGAATCCAGGTCACTGGTCTCGTAAAGCATTGCGCTGACCGCGACTCTACCTTGCCATGCATTACAAAGGTAGCAGCATGATACTGTTGTATATTTGACTATATACCATATATGCTCTTTATGTTAACTCACTTCTTTTGAAATTTTCTGTTAACATTATTGTGTTAATTTATTTTATGAGCTGTATGTGATATACCTACTGTGTTTTGCACTTTGATCCGTGAACATCATTGTTTCGTTTGGCCGTATGTATTACTATGATTGCACATTGCACATTTAGACGGAGACGAAAGGTAAAGATTTTTACTCGTCATGGAGGTCAGAAATAAAGTCAGTTCAATGAAATGAAATTGAACTTTGGAGGGTGGGCTCAGGACTAAGAGGACCAGATCCCTGGCATTCCCTGGATGTTCACATCCCGCTGGGGGCACCTGTGAGGTATTTTTCCCCTTCAGCCAGTGAGTTCACAGCAAGATCCCAACGCTACCAATTATCGGCTGAGAGATCTCGAATGTTGGCGTGCCGGCCACAGGATAGGAAGTTTGTCTTGAGATGGCAGTGATTGGATTGTGCGTGTACGTGTCGGGGGTGTAGATTTCACCCAGTGTTACAGACAGCACTCTCTGCTCCCTCGTCGCCATTTTCCCATGAAAGCACGCCCCCCTCCTCAATGTCATTCCAATGGAGAGGGGGTTAGCTGGAGTTTGCGCTCACCTTTCCGAGTCCACACCACAGTACGTGTGGTTCCTTCCCTCTGGCAGCTCAGCACCGATAAACTTTCGGTTTTGACCGGGTATTTCCATCGCAGCAAGTGCCCCTTTCGTTTCTATTAAACATTAACAAACACAAGTCAGGAAATCCCCGGTTCTGATGTAACTCTGGCTGGAAGATTTGAATGGAGGTGGGGTGGGGTGGAGGTGAATCATTATAACAGAGAAGATCTGCCTCAGTCTTTGCTCAGAGTCCGCGCGTCCTCTCGGTGTTCGCCCGAGTACGTGGATCGCCGCTCCTCCTTCACCGTCGCCGCGGTTCACCGACTGCCTGTGCCTGCTCCCCAGTCTGAGAGCTTCCTCTCTCCCCACCTCTCTCTCCGCGAATCTCACCTGGGGAACTCTGCCTCCAGACCCGGCGAGTCTCTCTGCTTCACTCGCGGTCACTCTCCGAAATCTCTCTGCTTAAGGGCTCCGTGTTTGGGGAATCTTTCATGCTCTCGCTCTGTCTCACTCTCTCTCCCTATCAGGACTCTGTGTCTGAACATTTTCGCTTCCTATTCCCCATCTCTCTCTCTTCCCCTACATCTCTCTCTTTTTCCTGTTCATTTCTCTGCTCCCTTGTCTCTCATTCTTCCTCTTTACCTCTCCACCTCCTCTCCCTCACTCTTCACATCCTCTTTCTTCTCCCTCTCTCTTTTACCTCCTCTTTCTCTCTCTCTCACACACTGTGTGAGAAATCTACCCACCCTGTGCCCCAAGTCCCCGTTGCCCTGAGTCGAAGGGCTCTCTCTCTCTCTCTCTCTCTCTGTCCCGAGGCAGCATCTCTCTGCAATGGAACCACTCCCATGGACCCTGCTCGTCTGCCTTCTGCTTACCTGCCAGGTGACAGGTAAGTGAGTCTTCCCCTCCCTCAGAGGCTGGTGGGACGTGGAACTCTCTTCTGCACAGTCTGTGGATATTTTTAAGATGGACTGAGATTGATTCATGATTTGTGGGGGAGGCACGAAAGGTCACAAGAGGTTGGGATCAGTCAGGATTAGATGGTAGTATGGATCTGATGGGCCGAAATGTCCTCTTGATTCAAATGTCTATAATGCCTCCTTCATTTTGCCACCTAAGCCTTTAAGCTGCAGTCCCTACAACCCTCCAAGAACACTGGCCCCAGTGATGTGCCCACCCCTGGAGATGAGTCTAAAAGACACAGGAGCAGAATTAGGCCATTCAGCCCATCGAATCTGCTCTGCCACTTGATCATATCCGACTTATTTTCCCACTCAATCCCATTCTCCTGTCCCCTCCTTGTAAAATTTGAAGCTCTTACTGATCAAGAACCTATTAACCTGCACTTTAAATACGGCCCATGACTTGGCCTCCCCAGCCATTTGTGGCAATGAATTCCACAGCTTCACCAACCTCTGGCTAAAGAAATTTCTCCTCATCTCCATTCTAAATGGACATCCTTCTAATCTGACACTGTGCCGTCCAGTCCTAGACTATCTTTCTGTTGAAATTATCCTCTTCACATCCACACTATCTAGGCCTATCAATATTTGGTAGGTTTCAATGAGATCCTCCCTCATTCTTCTAAACTCCAGTGAGTACTTTTTTGTAAACTTCCGGACTCTCTCCAATGCCAGTACATCCTTTCTTACATAAGGGGCCTAAAACTGTTCACAATACTCTAAATGCAGTCTGACCAATGCCTTATAAAGCCTCCACATTATAGCCTTGCTTTTATATTCTAGTAAGACATACTGGTCTTTCCTGCAAGACCTATGCCCCTGTTGAAGGGCCTCAGCTCAAAATGTTGAGTCTTTATTCCTCTCCATAGATGCTGCCTGACCTGTTGAGTTCCTCCATTATTTTGTGTGTGTTGCTCTGGATTTCCAGCATCTGCAGAATCTTTTGTGTTTAGCATTACATCTTTGCTTTATCTTCTAGTCCTCTCAAAAATGAATGCTAACATTGCATTGGTCTTCCTCAGACTCAACCTGCAAGTTAATTCTGGTTGAGTTAACTTGCAGACTTAACTGCATGAGGACTCCCAAGTCCCTTTGCACCTCTGATTTTGAACTTGCTCCTGGTCTATGTCCTTGTTCCTTCTATCAAAGTGTGAGATCATACACTTCCCAGCACTGTATACCATCTGTCACTTTAGCTCCACCCATAAAGTTCTCCTGTAAAATCGAGTGAGATTCCCTGACTATTCTGCATCTGTTAATATTTGGTAACAGAATTTAAGCTTTAATCACCAGTTCTGTGGTTATAATGAAAGTTGAGAGTAAATTTATTATCGAAGTATGTATATGTCGCCATACACAACCCTGAGATTCATTTTCCTGTGTGTATTCAGAGTAATTACAAAGAAACACAATAGAGTTGACAGGGAGTAGACAGAGAGTCAGGTAGAGTTGACAGGGAGTACCTGTTCCACATGGTTGAAATGTCTAATACCAGAGGGCATGCATTGAAAGTGTGAGGGGGCAGGTTCAAGGGGGATGTGAGGGGTAAGTGTTTTTACACAGAGAGCAGTGGATGCCTGGAATGTGCTGCCTGATATGGTGGTAGAGACAAATACATTAGAGGCTTCTAAGAGACGTTAGGATAGGCACATGGATGTGAGGAAGGTGGAGAGATATGGACATTGTGCAGGTAGGAGGGATCAGTGTTTGGGTGTTTTTGATTTGCTTTTTAGCTGGTTCAGCACAACATTGTGGGCCGAATGGCCTTTTTCTAAACTGTACTCTTCTATGTTCTATGTTCAATCATGAAAATCTTCTCACCAAGACTGACAGACAGCCAATGTGCAAAAGAATACAAATACAAAAAAAACTAATAATAGTAAAAATAAAGTAAATAAGTAATATTGAGAATGGGGGTTGTAGAACATGAGTCCTTCGAAGTCTGTAGGTTATGGAAACAGTTCAGAATTGAGGTGAGTGAAGTTATCCATGTTGGTTCAGGAGCTGGATGGTTGTAGGGTAATAACAGTTCCTGAACGTGGTGGTGTGGAACAGAAGGCTCCTGTACCTCTTTCCGACAGGCAGGAGCTAGAAAAGATCATGGCCTGGATGGTGGGGGTCTTTGATGATGGATGCTGCTTTCTTGTTCTGCTCTCCTTGTGGATGTGCTCCATGTTGAGAAGGGCCTTTCCTGGGATTGACTGGGCTGTATCCACTACTTTTTGTAGGCTTTTCCTTTCTTGGGTATTGGAAATGGTAGGGCATGGAGGGGGTGCTAGCTGCATTAGGGGATAGTAGTAACTCAGGCAGCACTTCAAACCTATTATGGAATATTTGAAACCAAGGTCGGTGGGACTAGGTGAGAGTAGGAGTTCGGCACGGACTAGAAGGGCCGAGATGGCCTGTTTCCGTGCTGTAATTGTTATATGGTTATGAGACTTGGGAAGATATCCCTGGGACTGGAGAGCTTGAATTATCTGGAGAGATCAGACAATTCTGTTTTTTCCAGAAGAGTAGGAGGCTGAGGAACGACATGTTAGAAGTCCATAACATTATCAGCTGCCAAGATAGTTCAAGGTTCAAAGTAAATTTTATTATCAAGGTTCATATATGTTGCTACCCTGAGATTCACTTTCTTGTGGGCATGCTCAGCAAATCTATAGAATTGTACCTATAACAGGATCAATGAAAGATCAACCAGAGTGCAGAAGACAGCAAACTGTGCAAATGCAAATATAAATAAATAGCAATCAATAACGAGAATATGGGATAGTGAGTCCTTAAGGTGAGATCATCTGTTGTGGGAACATCTCAATGGATGGGCAGGTGAGTGTAGTTATCCCCTTTTGCTCAACAGCCTGATGGTTGAGGGGTAGTAACTGTTCCTGACCCTGGTGCTATGAGTCCTGAGGCTCCTGTACCTTCTACCTGATGGCAGTAAGTGAGAAGAGAGCACTTCATGGGTGATGATGATCTCTGATGATGGATGCTGCTTTCCTGCAACAGCGTTTCATGTAGATGTGCTCAGTGTAGGTAGATAATCACAGTCTTCTCCCTGGAGTTAGGGAATCTAAAACCAGAAGGCACAGATTTAAGGTGAAAGGGGATGAAGGGCATCAACCTGAATCATTGACTGTTTATTCATTGTCATAGATGCTGCCTGATTTGCTGAGTTCCTCCAGTTTTTAGTGTGGGTTGCTCAAGGTTTACAGGGGATCTGAAGGGGAAGGTTTTGGCAACAGAATGTTGGGTATGTGGAAGAAGAGAGTGAGAGAGACAGGTACAATAATAACAGCTAAAAGATACTTGGACAGGGACATGATAGGTAAGGTCCAGAGGGATATATTTGGACAGGGACATGATAGGTAAGGTCTAGAGGGATATATTTGGACAGGGACATGATAGGTAAGGTCTAGAGGGATAGACTTGGACAGGGACATGATAGGTAAGGTCTAGAGGGATAGACTTGGACAGGGACATGGATAGATAAGAGGGAAGAAGCCAGAATGAGAAGGTGCCTCCTTGTACCCAAACTTGTTTGTTATGGACATGGCCGATTGTGGTCCTTCCGTGACCATGATTGTTCTTGGCAAACTTTTCTACAGAAGTGGTTTGCCATTGCCTTCTTCAGGGCAGTGTCTTTACAAGACGGGTGACCCCAGCCATTATCACTACTCTTCAGAGATTGTCTGCCTGGTGTCAGTGGTCACATAACCAGGACTTGTTATATGGACCGGACATGCACTATTGTAAGGAGCACCTTACACTTCCTTTGGTAGAGACGTATCTCCACCCCGCCACCCACATACGCAGACAAGACATAACACAAATTCCAGTGACAACCTAGCACCACATTCAAGTGGTGTGACATCTGCTATGGCAAACTAAGAAACTTCTAGAAAAATACAGAAGCAACTATTCTGTAATTGCTGGAAAATTCAATGAACAATTAGCTGTTCAGGGATTATATAAAAATACATGCAAACGTAACAATTCTACACCCTAAACCAACCGGGTGGCCAGAACTACACATCATACTCCAACTGCAGTCTGACTAAAGTTTTATACAGCTGCAACAACACTCGAGTTCAAAGTAAATTCATTATCAACGTACACATGTATCACCATATACTTCCCTGGGATTCATCCTCTTGCTGGCATTCACGGTAGAACAAAGAAATACAATAGAATCAGTAAAGAGCTACATAGAAAGACAGACAAACTAGCAATGTGCAAAAGAAGACAAACTGAGTAAATACAAAAATCGAATTACAGTACAGTAATAATATTTGATGGTATGATTCAGAATTGTACGTTAGAGTCACTTTCTCGATGGTGTCCCGGAAGTAGAAAAAGAGGGCATACAGGAGTGAGATATACCAGCTAGTGGAGTGGTGTCGCAGCAACAACCTGGCACTCAACGTCAGCAAGACCAAAGAGCTGATTGTGGACTTCAGGAAGGGTAGGACGAGGGAACATGGAGCTTAGAAAAATAAAAGGCTATGGGTAAAGCCTAGATAGTTCTAAGGTAGGGATATGTTCCGCACAGCTTTGTGGGCCGAAGGGCCTGTACTGTGCTGTAGGTTTTCTATGTTTCTATATTGAACTCCCCTACCACTGAGGGTGAACATGCCATATGACTTTGTCAACACCTTGACCACTTTCAGTGAACTATGGAACTGGCCCCTGGTCCTGCTGTCCTTCAGTACTATTCACCATTAAATGTATATTTTTTTTTAAAAAGAGTTGCAGAGCTCTACAAGTTTTGCAGATATTGAAGAAAACATTGCAAAGGTGTTGCAGGAAGTAACATAATTTCAAAGCTCAGTCTGCTGATGTTGAGGACATCATGAAACCAGATTCTGATTCCGATTGACTGTTAATGTGGGTGTTTGATCTTCAGTTCTAGGTATTCGGCTGTCAGGGATGGTGGGCGTCCAGCAGTGTGAGATGATCCTGAAAAATACCTTCCCCCAAAAAATGTACCACATTCTGCAGAGTTACCGGACGATTCCAAGCATTGGAAACCAACCGGAATACCTGGAGTAAGTAATGAGCAGCTCAACATTATTTACAGGTACAGCACAAAACTGCCCTTGCTGCCCATCCCACCCCACCGCCCAGCAACCCACCTATTTAACACGAGCCTAACCGCGAGACAATTAACAAACACCAGATAACCTACTGACCAGTACACCTTTGGACTTTGGAGCACCCGGAGGAAATCCACGCAGTCACAGGGAGAATGTACAAACTTCTTAAAGATGGCGCTGGACCTGAACTCTCTGAACTCTGACAGCCCGAGATGTAATAGTGTCACACTAACCGATACACCATCTTTGTGTAAATACAGGATATAAGGCTGTATAACACTGGGGTACAGTATGGGTGGGGATGGATCTGTCACTGTATAACATCGGGGTACAGTATGGGTGGGGATGGGTCTGTCACTGTATAACACCGGGGTACGGTACCGGTGGGGACGGGTCTGTCACTGTATAACACTAGCGTATGGTACTGGTGGGGATGTTTCTGTCACTGTACAACACTGGGGTACGGTACCGGTGGGGACGGGTTTGTCACTGTATAACACTAGCATATGGTACCGGTGGGGATGTTTCTGTCACTGTACAACACCGAGGTACGGTATGGGTGGGGATGGGTCTGTCACTGTATAACACCGAGGTACAGTATGGGTGGGGATGGGTCTGTCACTGTATAACACCGGGGTACGGTACCGGTGGGGATGGGTCTGTCACTGTATAACACCGGGGTACGGTACTGGTGGGGATGTTTCTGTCACTGTATTGCTCTGGCCTACATTGTCCTACCTGCTGATCTGCTGTTTCTTGTCACAGATTCACAGCAAAGTTGGGGTGGAGGTTCTGTGTGAGTCCGCAGAAGGCCCAGCTGATGAAGGAGTATGTGGATTCTCAATCCAGAGGTGAGGGATTCAATCCCACAGTGATATGGTGCGGGAAGTCTCCCATGAGTGCCGGCTACTATGGGCTAAACTTTATTTTACATTCCCAGGACACCACTGTGGTGAGGGAAGGTGAGGTGACCAGAGACCCGGGTTCAATCCCGACCTCTGGCGTTGTCAGACTGTGCAGAGTTTCTCCCCACACTTCGTGTGATGGTCAGCATGACCCTTTGGGCCCATTTCTCTGCTCTACAACAAGCCTTAACTGCCCCTTTAGAAGAAGGTCAGGGGGGCTGAGATGCCTTAGTAACCCACTGCAGTCCCACTGGTGAAGGTGCTGTTCAGGTAGAATTTCCTGGGCTGTACCCATCACCTTCTGTAGGCTTTTCTGTTCCAGGCCTTGATGTAACTAGTCAGGGTATTCTTCAAAATTCAACGTAAGTTTATTATCAAAGTACATGTATGTCACCATATACAACCCTGAGATTCATTTTCTTGTGGGCATACTCAATAAATCCATTAATCATAACAGAATCAGTGAAGGACCATACCAACTTGAGCATTCAACCAGCATACAAAAGTCAACAAACTTTGCAAATACAAAAAGAAAGAAATAATAGTAATAAATAAGTGAGCAATAAATATTGAGAACCAGAGATGAAGAGTCTATAGGTTGGGGGAACATTTCAATGATGGGGCAAGAGAAGTTATCTCCTCTGGTTCAAGAGCCTGATGGTTGAGGGGTGGTAACTGTTCCTGAACCTGGTGGTGTTAGTCCTGAGGCTCCTGTACCTCCTTCCTGGTGGCCGCAGCGAGAAGAGAGCATGGCCTGGGTGGTGGGGTCCCTGATGATGGGTTTATAGAAGCTTATCAAAGCTTTTAGTGATATGCCAAATCTACTTAAACTTGTAAGACAGTAGATACCTTCTGTCCCGCCTTCTTTGTGACAGCACTTACATTCTGGTCCTCTGATACCAGGGGATTTAAATTGGAGAGGGAGTTCTGGGATTTAGATTTGAAGGACATTTTGGGAGTTCAGCATCTTAACTTGAACTAACACCCCAGATGCCCAAACTAACAATCATCAAATCCAGTTCAGATCCCAAAATGGTAGCGATCAATTTTAACCAGTTAATTAGTAGAATTTAAACAACTAGCCTTAAAAAATCATCTAATTGTTTCAGCTTGTTGGGAAGGATTCCTTCTGGATCTACAGATTACAGACCATAGGATATACACTTCACGGCCACTTTATTAGCTACCTCTTGTACCTAATAAAGTGGCCACTGAATGTGTGTTCGTGGTCTTCTGCTGCTGTAGCCCATCCACTTCAAGGTTTGACATGTTGTACGTTCAGAGATGCTCGTCTGCACACCACTGTTGTAACAGCTGGTTATTTGAGTGGCGACAGAGTGCAGGAGAAGAATTAGGCTATTCAGCCCATCGAGGTGTCGGATAAATGGTTGAATCAAGTACATGAACAACATTTAAAAAGGCACTTGGACAGATACATGGACAGGAACGGTTTTTGGGGGATATGAACCAAACAAGGGCACAGAGTCTATTCAGTGTTGAGGTGAGTGAAGTTATCCACACTGGTTCAGGAGCTCAGTCGTTGTAGGGTAATAACTGTTCCTGAACCTGGTGGTGTGGGTCCTAAGGCTCCTGTACCTCCTGCCTGATGGTAGTAGGGAGAAGAGAGCATGGCCTGGATGGTGGGGGTCCCTGATGAAGGATGCTGCTTTCCTGTGACAGTGCTCCTTAGAAGTGCTCAGTGGTGGGGAAGGCTTTTCCTGCGATGGACTGGGCTGTACCCATCCCTTTTCCATTCCTGGGTATTGGAGTTTCTATACTAGGCCATGATGCAACCAGTTAGGATGCAATCTACTGTGTAACTATAGAAATCTGTCAAAGTTTTAGATGACATGCTCAATCTATGCAAACTTCTTGGAAAGTAGAGGCGCTGTTTTGCCTTCTTTGTGACGGCACCTACGTGCTAGTCTGAGGACAAGTCCTCTGGTATGATAATACCAAGGAATTTAATTTCTTAATTTAAAAAATGAACAGATCGGAGATACGAGGGATTGTTGACCATGCCTTTTGGTGTCACAGGTATCACAAAGTTGATACAGGAGATGTCTCAAGTTGAGGGCCCAGCGCTACCCAATGCAGCACCAACTGAACCAGTGGGACAGGAAGGGAAGACCATCTCCAGCCTGGCCACCACACCGCTCCCTACTGTGGAGGGACAAGACCACAGCAATGGCTCGTCAACCCTATCCTTCCCTCAGTCAACTAGACTCTATGAAGAAGAGGGAACACCAACCAGTAGTCCATCGGCCAAACCCTTCCCTGGACTGAAGGAACAAGACCATGGCAATAGTCCGTCAACCCTATCCTTCCCTCAGTCAACTAGACTCTATGAAGAAGAGGGAACACCAACCAGTAGTCCATCGGCCAAACCCTTCCCTGGACTGAAGGAACAAGACCATGGCAATAGTCCGTCAACCCTATCCTTCCCTCAGTCAACTAGACTGTATGAAGAAGAGGAAACACCAACCAGTAGTCCATCCGCCAAACCCTTCCCTGGACTGAAGGAACAAGACCATGGCAATGGTCCGTCAACCCTATCCTTCCCTCAGTCAACTAGACTCTATGAAGAAGAGGGAACACCAACCAGTAGTCCATCCGCCAAACCCTTCCCTGGACTGAAGGAACAAGACCATGGCAATAGTCCGTCAACCCTATCCTTCCCTCAGTCAACTAGACTGTATGAAGAAGAGGAAACACCAACCAGTAGTCCATCCGCCAAACCCTTCCCTGGACTGAAGGAACAAGACCATGGCAATGGTCCGTCAACCCTATCCTTCCCTCAGTCAACTAGACTCTATGAAGAAGAGGGAACACCAACCAGTAGTCCATCCGCCAAACCCTTCCCTGGACTGAAGGAACAAGACCATGGCAATGGTCCGTCAACCCTATCCTTCCCTCAGTCAACTAGACTCTATGAAGAAGAGGGAACACCAACCAGTAGTCCATCCGCCAAACCCTTCCCTGGACTGAAGGAACAAGACCATGGCAATGGTCCGTCAACCTTATCCTTCCCTCAGTCAACTGGAGCCCGTGAAGAAGGGGAAACACCAACCATTGGTCCATCCATCAAACCCTTCCCTTGGTTGAAGGAACAAGGTATTAGCACCTTATCCTTCCCACAGTCAAGGTCAACTGGACCCCACAAAGAGGAGGGAACACTGACCTTGGACCCGCCAACCACGCTGTATGCCGGGCCTCGGGAACAAATGGAAGAGTGGCTGCTCCAGGGCCAGCCAGTGACCCACGGAGATGTTCCAACGGGGCGAGAACCAACAGAAAGCAGCGGGGCAAGGACCACTGGCACCTCCGCCGCAGAAAACCCTCAGGACGGGAGCAAGGAGGGCGGAGGCTGGAGCACCACGCACACCTCCAGTCCTGGTAAGAATCCCGTTCCCCGGGCAGAAAACTGGAAACACTCTCCCTTATGCCCCCTGAGTAAAGCCCAAGGAATAACATCTTGTGGAAGTCAGCAAGTCAGGCATTTTGTGTGTGCTGGTTGCTGACTTCCTCCAGCATTTTGTAAGTGTGTTGCTCAAGGCTTTAACCACAGAAACTCCTGTGTTTGGAATAATCTCTGGTCGAAATTCTGACAGTCCAGCGTCCTTGGGACTGCTGGCACCAGATCGGCAGATATTCTCCCCACAGGTGCCGCTTGACCCACTGTGCCTCCGGCAAATCAATTGTTACTCCAGACCGCAGCATCCTGCAGTCCACTGTGTCTAAATTTTCCCAACTATCCAAAGTTATTCCCACTACATATTTCACTCTCTTCTTTATCATATTTTTTCCAGTGAATCTGGTGAGTCTAAAGGGAGTGGGATCTTGGGATCTAGGGATCTATGGATCTCCAGGCCATAAACACAAGAGTTACTGCAGATGCAGGAAACCTTGAGCAACATATGCGTACACAAACGGTGGAGGGACTCATCAGGTCAGGCAGCATCTATGGAGGGGAATCAACAGTCAATGATTCAGGCAGAGACCCTTGATTTTGACTGAGGTCTTGGCCTAGAATGTCAACTGTTAATTCCCCTCCAAAGATGCTGCCTGACCTGCTGATATCTCCTGACTCTTTCCCAGGCTTCAAACCTACCGACGTTCAGAGCCCTGTGTCCCAGATTCCAATCCCAGCTCCCACCCTGCACTGTCCTTACATTTCCCACTTGCACTCCAGACCTCCTAGGAGGAACATTGCAGACAAGGATTCGGGAGAGATGCCAGGATTTCTGAACAATCTGGATGCCGGATTATCGGGACTTTTAGAAATAGGGAATAATAAGCTCTAAGGTGAATTAAACAACCCTGTGTTAATTGTGGGGAGTGTTGTGTCATAAAACCAGTATATAAGGCCATAAAGATACAGGAACAGAATTAGGCTATTCTGCACATGTAGTCTGCTCCCCCAGTTGATAATGGCTGATTATATTCCAAACCCATTCTCTTCCCTTCTTTCTGTAACCTTTAACCCCCATGCCAACCAAAAACCCATCAGTCTGTGCCGTAATGATGCCTCCACAGCCATCTGTGGCAACAAATTCCACAGATTCACCACTCTCTGACTGAAGGAATTCCTCCTCACCTCCGTTCGAAAGGGACATCCCTCTATTTTGAGACTGTTGCCCTCGGATCTTTATCCGATTAATTTCGTTAGCCAGAGAATGGAGAATCTGTGGAATTCTTTGCCAAGTCACTTTAAGGCGAAGGCTGATAGGTTCTTGATTATTCAGAGCACGAAGGGATACAGGGAGAAGGCGGGAGATTGGGGCTGAGAGGGAAAGTGGATCAGCCAGGATGAAATGTTGGAGCAGAGTCAATGGGCCAAATGGCCTAATTCTGCTACTATGTCTTATAGTCATAAAGAAGTACAGCACAAAAACAGGCCCTTCAGCCCATCTAGTCCATGCCAAAGCCATTAAAACTGCTTACACCCATTGACCTGCACTGGGACCATAGCCCTCCATACCCTTACCATCCATGTACCTATCCAAACTTCCTTTAAACGTTGAAATCAAGCTCGCATGGTCCACTTGTGCTGGCAGTTCGTTCCACACTCTCACAACCCTCTGAGTGAAGAAGTTTCCCCTCATGCTCCCCGTAAACTTTTCACTTTTCACCCTTAACCCATGACCTCTGGTTGTAGTCCCACCCAGCCTCAGTGGAAAAAGCCTGCTTGCATTAACCCTATCAATACCCCTCATAGTTTTATATACCTCTATCAAATCTCCTATCAATCTTCTATATTCTAAGGAATACAATGCTAACTTATTCAATCTTATGGATCCTAGAGTCTGCCACTGATGGAAACATCTCCTCCGCATCCATTCTACCCAGGCCGTTCAGAATCCGCTACAGTCACTGAGGTCCTTTAAAAGAGCTCTCCTCCTCCCACCCTCATTTCCCACACAGCTCTTCTGGAACACTTAAAGAGATTTGGAAAGATTAGCTTTATTTTTCACGTGTATATCAAAACATACAGTGAAATAGGTTGCTTGCCTTAACAACCAGCAGAGTCCAAGGATGTGCTGGGGGCAGCCCGCAACTGTTGCCACTTCTGGTGCCAACGTAGTTGCCACAACTTACTAACCCCAACTAGTAGGTCTTTGGAATGTAGGAGGAGACCAGAGCACCCGGAGGGAAGCCCAGCAATCACGGGGAGCATGTACAGTACAAACACGGTACAGAGAGCAGGAGGGGTTGAACCCCAGTCACTGGCGTTGTACTACCATGACTCTCTGCTACAAATCCCAGATGAAGCCCCTGCCCCCAAGCAGCTTGTTCTCAATCGCAAACTTCTCCGTCACCTGCCTCTCCTCCTCCGCTCCCTCCCACTCCCTCCCCGGTGAGTGACCGAGTCAGGGCCCCACCCGCCGAGCAAGGTCCCAGCCACTTTCACAGGTCTGCACGTGCTGCTCTTTCCACAGGGCCAACGAGGGGAGGCGGCAGTCTGAGACCAGGGGAAGAAAAGGTCGTTCTCAGAGTCCACCCCAGCTGGGGATCTTCCCACAAGCGACACGGAGGCTCGGGAGAGACAGGCGGTCACAGGTCGCATTTTTACGTGTTCCTGGGATTGCTGGCGCTCGTGGTCTTCCTGATGATCCTCGGTGTGTTTGCCCACAGGAACAACAGGTCTACAAGGGCGCTGGGAGGTAGGTGCATGAGGCGTGAGCATTTATTATTGTTGCATGAACCGAGCTGCAGGGGAAAACGAATTTTGCGTGTTGCCCATATAGGTTACTGATTGCCGCAGTGCACTGAGGTAGCACAAAGGGGAAACAATAACAGAATGCACAATAAAGTGTTACACCTACAGAGGAAGGGCAGTGCAGGTGGACAGTGAGGTGTGAGTCCATCTTACTATACAAGTGGTTCATTCAATATTTTTATAACCACAGAAGCAGTCATTGCATCCAACGGGAGAGGGATTCAGATTTTGATTCATCAAAACATACAGTGAAATGCATCATTTGAGTTAACAACCTGAGTATTATATTTATTTGTACATTAGAACAGTACAGTCTAGTACAGGCCCTTTGGCTCATGGTGTTGTGCTGACCTTTTAACCTACTCTATAATCTGACCCCTTTCACCTACCTGTGTCCATCTCGGAGTTTCATGTAACTGCCTCCACCGTCACCCTGGCAGGGCTTTCCACACACCCATCACTCTGTGTAGAAAATCTACTTTTAACATCCCCCCCTCCAGTCACCTTAAAATTCTGCCCCCTCGTATTAGCCACTTCCACTCTGGGGAAGAGCCTCTAGCTGTCCACTTGATCTGTGCCTCTGATCATCTTGTACACCTCTATCAAGTTGTAACTCCTCCGCCTGCATTTCAAAGAGGAGAGGCCCGAGCTCGCTTGACCTATCCTCACAAGACATGCTCTCTAATCCAGGCTGCATCCCGGTAAATCTCCTCTGGACCCTCTCTAAAGCTTCCACATCCTTCCTATAATGGCCTAGTTTTGCTCCAATATCTTCAGCTGTTGTGGGTTTTTGACCCCCATAAGGCAGAGAGGCCTCAGTGGTAGAGGGTACCTCTGACACAGCAGCACTCTCTACAGACTGCTTATAAAAGGTTCAGGTACGTTTACATTTATAAATACACAAACACAAGAGATGCTGGAAATCCAGAGAAACGCACACAAAATGCTGGAGGAACTCAGCAGGTCAGGCAGCATCAATGGAGATGAATAAACAGTCGATGTTTCGGGCTGAGACCCTTCATCAGGACTGAGAAGTCAAGGGGAAGATGAACAGAATAAGAAGGGGGCACCTGGTTGGAGCACAAGCAGGCAGGCGATTGGTGAGACCAGGTGAGGTAGGTGAGTGGGGAAGGAGCTCGCAGGTGATAAGTAGCTGAAGGAGGAGGAATCTGATAGGAGAAAGGGGCATGAGAGGGAGGTGAGCAGAAGAGAAGGGGTGAAGGAGAACCAGAATAGGGAATGGAAAAAAGAGAGAGGGGGTGGGTGAGTGATTACCAAACGTTTGAAAGCTTGTTGCTCATGCCATCAGGCTGGAGGCTACCCAGACAAAATATGAGGTGGTGCTACCCCAACCTGAATTTGGCCACATCATGATATGGACTAATTAATCAATCGAATCAAAATGGGTGACCTCTAGGAGATCCCAGCTTTTGTGACAGACAGAGCAAAGGTACTCAGTGAAGCGATCCCCACCCCACCCCCAGTCTACATCGGGTCCCACCTACGTGGAGGAGGCCGCACAGGATACAGTAGACAACCCCAACAGACTTGCTGGTCTTGTGGTGATGATGGGCTTTTCTGCTCAACATGGCAGTGGGTAGAAAGCAGGTTGGAAGTGATGGATTCCCAGTGGACTGTTTCTAAAAGTGTTCAGGTTTCACTTGGCAAATTTGGTTCTTGGATCCCTCTGAAACCTTTGGACCTTCTAACTGTTCTCTTTGCACCCATGTTCAGCTGCCCAGGTCCAAATGGTCCACTACTCCAGGGTGACTAGCAGCAGTGACGACATCGTATGAGGAGTGGGATGGCTGCATCCGAGAGAAGGAAGATTGATTGAAGCCTTTCTTTGTGGTCGAGCCGACCATCAACCTGACGATTTTAGGTGCCTACCACAATATTTCTCACTTGGATGCGGTGAGGGCGGCTGAGTGCATTTATCCAAGAAAGACTTTGACTGTGTTATAGAGTCCATTGGATGTCACGGGCTCTTTAAATTTTTGCATTCTTCCGTGTCCCACACAGGCAGAATTAGCACTCTTTCACCCTCCACGTCCCCTGTCAATACATTGTCCCTCCCTGATATCATGGTCCACATACCAAAGGACACTCCCTAGGACTATGAAGAAAGCAGGAAGGTGGCAGGAGGGCATCTCGGGTTTGAGAGACATCTCCCCAAAGTGGACGTCACCTTCCATTAAGTTAACTCCTCTCTCAGTCTAACATTGCCACTGATCCGCCTCCACTCTTTCCCTCTGAGCTTGTTTAGCCATCAAACCCAGAGTCAAACAATCCTGGGGGTGAGCAGGAGGAAAATCCCAGCCTTTGCTCCACCACAAAGCCAGGGCATGAGTCCAGATAGGGACTTGGAGAGAATTCCCGTGAGGTAATTAAACACTGGTGACTTCTCTCATCTATACTTTTAATGCACCCGGAGGGAATTGAGGTGGGAGAGATGGAGGGAGGGATCTGATGTTGTAGCCAATCTTGGGCCAGTCAAGACATTGTTGGAAAATAGAGCTGCCTGCTAGATGTGTCTGTGACTGCGGGCAGTCACAGATCAGGATGTTTATTTTCTCCGCCGGATTAGCACAGGGGCGACTTCTCCAAGACAACAGCTTGGCACAGAGCCCTGTACAGGGATAGACAGAGAAACAGGCTTGGAGCCTTAGTGAAGCTTCAAGCCACAAATACCAGTGCCTCGCTCCTTGCTACCTCAGTGGCTGCTTTGGCGATGGCTGTAATGATAAGATGCTGCTTTATTTTGGAATTCAACAATTAGTAATTTTTTAGATTAATTTATGTAAATTAATGACCTTCCCTGTGTGTTGCATCCTTGTATATGGAACGATAGATTGAGAGCTTGTGTGTTTAGTAATTTTTAATGTTTTGTAACGTCACAATATTAAACTAATTCAAAGGAAGACGTGCGAGTCTAACTTCGTGTTTACTGTAAGTGAAGCGCACGGGTACCACATGATAGCATCATGATGTACAGTAGGTAAAATTCATGTAGTTTCGTTTATAACCTGTAGTGAGTTATTCACACAAGCAAGAATGCTCAATCGACATTTTTACCAGGTTACTCAAATATTACTGACATATTAAATATATAACACACCTCCCTGCTTAGTTATAAACTTAACTCAATAGAGGATGCATCTCAGCTACATACTCAATACGTTATATAATACAACTACTATATACGGACATCCGTTCAGGCCTAAAGACTTAATCACTAGGGAGGCTTTCTTACTCTTCTGGGAGAATGTCTTTCCTGACGGGGTGGGGGTTGGGGAGGAGGTGTCACTCTGTCTGACAGGTGGGACTTGTGACTGTGAAAACAATCTCAGGTTCTGGGAGCTCCTCCATGGTGGGTGTAGGAGTTGACTCCGAGACAGGTTCTGACAGCTCTGGACACCTTTCCTCTCCTTCCTTTTTCTTCTTCTCGCTTCTGCATCTTGATGTTGGGAAGGTGCATTTAGTTCACTGGAGTATTCCCTTATTAATCCTTCTATTGCTCCCTTCACAATCTGATCTCTCCTCTTGGCTTCCTCACTCACAACATCATCTGAAAAATCCTCTGTCGCAACGGTGACTGAACTTGTTCGGCCAGGCTGATGTCTGTTTAGACGCTGCAGTTTCATTCCTGACTGCAACTCAGTTATGTCTGTCTGCTGTTTCCATTGATACAACAATTTCAACTGCTCTTTTAATTGTAAGTTGTGCTTCAGTTAGGAGCCGTTTTGGAATGCCTTCTTGTATGATTCAACAAACTAAATGATCTCTCGGTGCATCATTAAGCTCATTACTGAACTGACAATGCTCAGACAATCTCTTCAATTCAGCCACGTACACTGAAACGGACCCCCCTTCCTTTTGATTCTGCTTATGAAACCTAATGCATTCTGCAATCAACAACGGCTTTGGTTCTAAATGTTCCTGCTTTTTGTTTATGATATCGGCAAAGCTCATTTCTTCTGGTTTGGTTGAAGCACAAACTTTGAAGTAAATGGTATGCCTTCAAACCCAATGAACTCAGCAAAATCTCTCATTGACTATTTCATTTGCTTGAAAGTACTGTTCAATTAGCTAAGTATACATGAGCAATCGAATCCATCAATCTTTCCGATGTAGCTAGCCGTTTCTGATTTTTTAAATGATTATTATCACCTGGTACTCATTATTTATGAACCCAGCATTCTTCCATTTCTGCCTTTTTTAAAAACTCAACTGTCCCTGCACCTGCTGGGCTGTGTTTTACCCTTCGTTTCCCACTGCACTTTTACTCACATGAACATCTCTCTGGTCCTTAACAGGTCTGTAGCTGAATCGGGTTTGTTTTAAAAATACCTCGTCACCATTGTCATGTTTTATAACTTCAAAGCATTAAACTAATTCAAATGAAGGTACGGGAGTATGAAATGCGAGTCTAACTTCGCGTTTACTTTAAGCGAGGCGCTAACATAACACGTAGTAGCATCATGACAAATGCAATTCACGTATTTTCATATGTCGCCTGTTGTGAATTATTTCAGCGAACAAGAATGCTTAATCAACAACATGTTTACAAAATTACTCAAATACTAAATATACAACAGTAATCAATTAACGTGTGAAGATTAATGGAGAAACCATGGTTGAATTCATGTCACTGGAAGGATACGAGTAGGGGCACGCTGGCGCAGTGGGTCACTACCTATCAGCTCTTGAGTCAAGGTACGATCCTGATATCCAGTGTGCATGTGTGTGCACGTCTGTGTGTGCGTCTGAGTGTGTCTAATGCTGGAGGAACTCGAAAGCATCTATGGAAAGGAATATACAGTCGACGTTTCGGGCCAAGACCCTTCATTAGGATAACACACCAACGTGGAGCAAGCAGTCCATGTTCCAAGCCTCCCCTGGTAATGCTCCCCAACTCTTTCTGTGCTACACTGATGACTGCATTGGTGCTGCTCCATGCACCCATGCTGAACTCATTAACTCTGTCTCCAACTTCCACCTTGCTTTTAAATTCGCTTGATCCACTTCTGACGCCTCTCTCAGATTCCTCAATCTCTCTGTCTCCATCACTGGAGACAAACTGTCTACCGACATCTTTTATAAACCCACCAATTCCCTCGACGGTACCTCTTCCCACCCTGTCTCCTGTTCCTTCACCTTCACCACATCTGTCCCCAGGATGAGGCTTTCCTTTCCAGGACATTGGACACGTCTTCCTCCTTCAAAGAGCAGTGTTCCCCTTTCTCTGCCACTGATGCTGTCCTCAGTCACAACTCCTCCATTTCCTGGACATCCGCGCTCAGCCTATCTTCCCGCTGCCATAGCAGGGATTGAGTTCCTCTTGTCTTCACTGCCAACCAATGACCCTCTGCATCCAACACATCATTTCTGTAACCTCTCCCACCTTCACCAAACAGACCTTTACTCTCCCACCCCGCTCCCCACCTTCTGCAGGGACTCCCCTGCCCGTTCATCCCTCCCCACTGGCACGTACCCCTGGAAGTGGCAGAACTGCTACACCTGCCTGTTCCCCTCCACTCGGGGCCCCAAACAGTCCTCCCAGGTGAGACAAAACTTCACCTGCAAACCTGCATCTGGTGCGTCCTCCTCCACATTTCTGAAGCCTGACGTTTACTGGGGGGACCACCTTGTCAAGCAACTGGCTCCATCCGCAAGAAGCAGAACTTCCCGGTGGCCGGCCTTTTCAAGTCCCGTTCATATTCCAACATGTTGGTCCACGGACTCCTCTACCGCCACGATGGGGCCACCCTCAGGGTGGAAGGGCAACACCTTCTATTCCATCTGGGTAGACTCCAACCTGGTGGTATGAATGTCAATTTCTCCAACTTCTATTTATTTTTCCCCATCCCCCTTCCCTCTTCTTTTTTCCCCACTCTGGCCTCTTACCTCTTCTCCTCATCTCCCCCTGGTGCCCCTCCTTCTTCCCCTTCTCCCATGGTCCACTCTCCTCTCCTATCAGATTCCTCCTTCTACACCAGCCCTTGGCCTTTCCCACCCACCTGCCTTCACCTATCACCTTCTAGCTTGTCCTCCCCCCTGCCCCCAACTTATTCCGGTTTCTTTTCCTTTCCTTTTCCATTCTGAAGAAGAGTCTCAGCCCAAAATGTCAACTGTATATTCATTTCCATGGTAGTAGGATCCAGACTTATGGGACACGACCGGTGACTCTCTGCTTCAGTCAGCGACAACACACATGGGACTTCGTCCTGGCTAAAGTGGCTAGACCTCTGCTCGGTACAGATTTCCTGTGTGCCCAAGGACTGTTAGTCAGTCTTAAGAACTGCCGGCTTGTGGATGTCAAAGACTTTGGGTTGCTACCCTGCTCCTCCAGCACTTTGTGCATGTTGCTCTGGATTTCCAGCATCTGCGAAATCATTTGTGTGTTTATCAAACACTTCCCTTGGCAGCTCGTTCCAAGTACTGATCATTCTCCATATAAAAACAAAATAAACAAATACACTGGACAACAAATTTTTTCAAAAGTGTTGCTTCCTCAGAATTTTTTTTTTTGTTTATGGCAGACTGCTTGAAGCTGAACACAAATATAATTTCAGATTACCTGTATCACACAGGAATTTGGAGAAACAACATATTAACTTTTATTGAATATAATGTGTTTAATTGCATAATGGTGCTGATGCTTTGCGATAGTTCAACTAAGTTAAAAATATTTTGTTAATGATTTTCATTTGTACTCAGTGTCCGAGGCTTCTCGCTTAAGTGTCCAACAATAGTTCGTCAGCATTGATGGATTCTAGTTTTCCTGGTATCTTTTCTCCATGACCGCAATGTCCTGGTGAAACCTTTCACCATGCTCGTCACTAACAGCACCAAGATTTGCAGGGAACGTGTCTAAATGGGAATGCAGAAAATGAATCTTTAGTGACATGTTGCATTTCATGGTTTTATATGCTTGAAGCATGCTTTCAACCAGCTGCATGTAGTTTGGTGCTCTGTAGATGCCGAGAAAAATTTCAACAACTTCCTTCAATGCCTTCCATGTGATTTTCTCCGGTCCCACTAGAAATTCTTCAAATTGCCTGTCATTGATGACCTGTTTGATTTGTGGACCAACAAAAATGCTTTTCTTCATCTTGGCATCAGTTATTCTGGAAAGCATCTGTCTCAAATATCAAAATCCTTCATAGAAATTTTTGTGCCTGGTGATAGAGAATTCCATCCCTACAGTCCTGAACCCAATAATTATTACTAAAACCTGTCCTGCCATGTAGCAGCCGTGCTGCCTAAGCATGCCCAAGCATGCCTGGACAAGATAGGAAACTTTCCAGCTTACATTGTAGGCAACATTTTGTTTGACTTGAATGATAAATTGAAATAATAAACATAAGTTTATTTTAAAAAATGGTGCATGATAGGGAAATTTCATGGTGATTTTCATGATCAGTAGCCCAAAATTAATAAGATACACCTAAAGGTATTCAGGAAGCAAAATCTTTGTTGTCCAGTGATATCACTCAAATAAACAAAATTATGAGGGACATAGGCAGGTTCGTTCTCCTCAGATTGGGTGGCACTAGAACCAGAGGTCATAGGTTTAGGTTGAAAGGTAAAATGTTTAAGGCTAACCTGAGGGGGAACTTCTTCACTCAGAGGGTGGTGCTAACGTCGAACGAGCCGCCAGTGGAAGAGGTAGACACGGATTCAACATTTAAACATAAGACATGGGGGTAGAATTAGGCCATTCGGCCTGTTAAATTTGTTCCACCATTCTATTATGGCTGACTTATGAGCCCTCTCAACCCCATTCTCCCGCTTTCTCCTCCTAGCCTTTGAAGCCCAGGCTAATCAAGAATATATCAGCCTTCATTTTAAATATCAAAGGCTTCAAAGGTTTCATTTGCTGTCAGAGAAATGTATACAATATACATCTTGAAATTCTTTTTCTTTGCAAACATCCACAAAAACAGAGGAGTGCCCAAAGAAAGAATAACAGTTAAATGTTAGAACCCCAAAGCCCCCCCAGCTCCCCCCTCCCACGCACAAGCAGCAACAAAGCAATGACCCCCTCCTCACCAGCAAAAAAGCATCAGTGCCACCCCCCCCCCCCACCGCAACCAAGCACTCAAGCATGCAGCAAAACATCAATAAAGACACAGACTTGCAGTACCCAAAGACCACTCGTTCACCTGGAAATTTGACATACCACAGGCTCTCTCTCCATAATAAGGGAAAAAGAGGTGACCCGGTTTTACAGTGAGAGGGAAGATATAACAAACAACTCACTGATTTACGATGTTAAAAGTCTGTTGTGTTGCTTTTCCAAGCTCTGTGTCTAAAGCACTTGAGTCTCTGGGCACACAGCCAGCAGCCAGCTTGCTGCTTTCGATCTTCCGTGTACTCCCATGACACACCAATTCCCTGTGGAGGCATCGACCTCGAGTCTGCCTGCTTCCAGAGTCACAAAATCCCAGAACCCTGAAGGTGCGCTAGTCTTCCAGGCTGTGTCCTTCGCATATCGAATAGCGGCTAGTCATGAGACCCCGAGAGCGGGTCCTATTCCCGCAAAGAGCCGAAGTCAGCGTGTAACTCCAGATCAGGGTCTTTAAAGGAACCCTAAAAGGTGAAAATAGAGGTATTAAAGATAGAAATAGAGCTGTTTCTGAAGAAGCAAGCAAAGGAGTTGTTGTTAAGCGCCATCATCCTCCTAAGCTCCCCAATAACCGGGCCCTGTGCCAATGAATTCCACAGATTCTGCTTCCAGGAGTTTCTCTTCATCTCTGCTCGAGTATAAGAGAGGTGTGGACAGGTACATACTGTAGATAAGAGGTGTTTGGAGAGTGCTGGTCTGCGTGCAGGTAAATGGAACAAAGCAGAAGATCAAGCCAGCATTGACGAAATGGGCCGAAGGGCCTGATTCTGTGCTGTAATCCTCCATGACTACAAGGGACCAAAGGAAAAGGACTTGTGGAGAATGTTCCTCAGATAGGGGGAATGGCCTCCTTGCATGCTCTGGCAGTTTGTGAGACTGCAAGGCACTGGGTGGCACAGGCCGGGGTAAGCCACTGACCAGGTGGTGAGTCTCTGCCAGAGCTTCCTGTGGTGAGCCAGCCCCCAGCCAGGATGTGGCTTGGCACCACACAGCCTGCGTTCTGTCCGCAGTCTCAGTATACACACAGCGACAGATGGCCACAGACACTGTGAGGCACAGACCTCAGAGAATGCCGTGGCTACCGGCAAACCCCTTTCCACATTAATTCAATAGCCACACTTAATGTCAGAGAAATGTATACAATATTCATCCTGGAATTCTTTTTCTTCGCAAACGTCCATGAAAACAGAGAAGGGCCCAAAGAATGAGTGACAGTTAAACATTAGAACTCCAAAGCCCCCCCCCAGCTCCCCCCTCCCACACACAAGCAGCAGCAAAGCAACAAACACCCCCTACCAGCAAAAAAGCATCGGCTCCCCCCACTGAGCACTGAAGCGTGCAGCAAAGCATCAATAAAGACACAGACTTGCAGTACCCCAAAGACCACTCATTCACCCGGAAATTCGACATACTACAGGCTTAATGAGGGAAAAAGAGGTGTCTCCATTTCACAGCGAGAGGGGAGACATAACAAAACAACTCGCTGATTTATGATGTTTAAAGTCTGTTGTGTCGCTTTTTCCGAGCTCTGTGCCCAAAGAACTCGGGTCTCTGGGCACACAGCCAGCAGCCAGCTCACTGCTTTCGATCTTCTGTCTCCCACGATGCACCAGGCAGCAGCACCAACCTCGAATCCGCCCGTCTCCAGAGCCACGAAATTCCAGCACCCTGAAGGTGCACTAGTCTTCCAGGCTGCGTCCTTGGCATATTGAAAAGCAGCCAGTCGTGAAACCCCGAGAGCGGGTCCCATACCCGCAAAGAGCCGAAGTTAGCGAGGTCTTCAAAAAAACCTTGAAAGGGGGAAAAAGAGATATCAAAGATAGAAATAGAGCTGTTTCCGAAGATGCAAGCAAAGGAGACCTCTCAGCCCAGCGGTAAAAGGGGGCTAATTTTGTAAATCATCGCCCAGCCCTAACTGCACCTTGGGGGGGAGGGAGTGAGCCTGTAGGGTAATGTAATTGGTGGAAATGTACATAATTCACAACTACTGACTTTGAGTTTAAGAGGCAGGTCTGATGTAATGACATTATCACGTATAGAGTTTTGGCGTGTTTTCAATAAAACCTGTTAAACATTTCATTAAACGTAAAATGCCTCACTTTGTGAAAACCTACATTGGTAACTCTGATGCTCTAGGATGATTCCAGGTTTACTGGACATATCAGCCAACACAGTCACTTTAAAACTGCTGGGGTTTTGGGAGCAAAATGCAGTCACTTGGTTCATGCAAACTGAGGTTCCAATCGCGCTGCAAGAAATCACCGCTGAGGACACCAAATATTTCTATTTGGTGGTGTCACTCAGCAACTCCACGGCTGCCAGAGTGGTGAGTCTGCTCGAACACCCGCCTGAACACGATGAATTCCCATCGCTGAAAACTCATCTTTTACAGACTTTTGGACTATCGGAGTCTGAGCACATCAAACAGTTATTCCTTGTTTTATTTTTAAAGAACTCTTGCAGCAAGTGTCTGATCCAGTTCAGACAGCCCTCGCTAATGTACCCGCGATGGACTATAGGGAGCTTGTTAAAGTGGCTGATGGTCTACACTCAGCCGAGCAGCAGTGCATCATTCCTCCTCCCCTCTCTAGCTCAATAAGCCCGGTCAGCAAGAGCACCAACATAAGGACACAAGTGGCTGTGAAACAGACGACCCTGGGACGGTGTTTTTACCACTCTCGCTTTGGCAAAGACGCTAGGAAGCGCTGACCACCTTGCAGCTTCGACAGTGCCAGCGCAGCGGGACATCAGAGGGCGAACACCACGGTCGTCTACTGTTCAGGGCGACGTTTTCTGTGTGACTCTGGTGCTCAAGTGAGTGTGCTGCCAGCATCGCCTACTGATGAGAAGGCGCAGAGCGACGAAACCCTGCCAATGGAGGCAGCATCCAGACCTACGGGATACGATGATGATACGCTGCTTCAGTCAGCGACATTACACATGGGACTTTATCCTGGCTACAGTGGCTAGGCCTCTTCGGCACCAATCTCCTGTGTGCCCAAGGACTGTTGTTAGATGTTAGGAACTGCCAGCTTGTGGATGTCAAGGTCTTTGGATTGTAGCCCTGCTCCCCCAGTAAGTTCCCCACAACAACTCTGTCAAGAGCACGCACCATCCCATGTGAGCTTACCTGAGTGGTGGGCAAATTCCCAGACCTCACCAAGCCCACATTCTCCACTGCAGTCACGAAACGTGGGGGTCGGGCACCACATTCCCACAACTGGCAACCAGCTCATGCCTGCGCGCGCAGACTGGACCCAGAAAAGCTGGCGGCCGCAAAGGATGAGTTTGCCAACGTGGAAAGTCTCAAGTGCATGCTGGTCGAATAGCCCCTGGGCTTCATCCCTCCGTATGGTCCCTAAGTCGAATGGGTGGTTGTCACCCATGCGGTGATTACCCACGCCTTAGCGAGGCCACCACCCCTGATCATTACCCCCTACACATCCAAGACTTTTTAGCACATTTAGCCAGAAAGTTAATTTTTTCCAAAGTCACTCTAGTTAGGGGCTACCATCAGGTGCATGCGTGCTCCGAGCACATTCTCATAACAGCCGTGATAACACCACTTGGCCTTTTTGAGTTTCTGCGCATGCTGTTTGGACTGCAAAATGCAGCACAGACTTTCCAACGGCTGATGAACTCTGTGTTAAAAGTCTTAGATTTTCTTTCTGGATGGCATACTTGTCACCAGTGTGTCCAAATCCAAACACATATCCCATCTCCGCACACTTTTTGAGCACTTAAGCCAAGACGGGTTGATTATTAACCCTGGAAAAGGCAGTTTGGGTTGTCAACCATTGACTTTCTTGGCCATCACATCTCTGCAGAATCTGTGAACACCTCCTGTCAGAAGTAGCCGCTCTATGGATTCCCCACCACCCCACACTACTAAACAACTACAGGAGTGTTTGGGCATGGTGAGTCTCTATCACCACTTCATTCCATGAGCTGTTGAACTTATGCTTCCCCTGCATAGTGTGTTTAAAGGCAAAACCCCTAATCACATGCTGGACTGGTTACTGGACATGACCAGGGCATTTCATGATACCAAACAGCTCATTCTGGGACCCCAGTTGTTTACAATATATATTAATGACTTAGATGAGGGAATTAAATGCAGCATCTCCAAGTTTGTGGGTGACATGAAGCTGGGCAGCAGTGTTAGCTGTGAGGAGGATGCTAAGAGGATGCAGAGTGACTTGGATAGGTTAGGTGAGTGGGCAAATTCATGGCAGATGCAATTTAATGTGGATAAATGTGAAGTTATCCACTTTGGTGCCAAAAATAGGAAAACAGATTATTATCTGAATGGTGGCCGATTAGGAAAAGGGGAGGTGCAACGAGACCTGGGTGTCATTATACACCAGTCATTGAAAGTGGGCATGCAGGTACAGCAGGCGGTGAAAAAGGTGAATGGTATGCTGGCATTTATAGCGAGAGGATTTGAGTACAGGAGCAGGGAGGTACTACTGCAGTTGTACAAGGCCTTGGTGAGACCACACCTGGAGTATTTGGTCCCCTAATCTGAGGAAAGACATCCTTGCCATAGAGGGAGTACAAAGAAGGTTCACCAGATTGATTCCTGGGGTGGCAGGACTTTCATATGAAGAAAGACTGGATGAACTGGGCTTGTACTCGTTGGAATTTAGAAGATTGAGGGGGGATCTGATTGAAACGTATAAAATCCTAAAGAGATTGGACAGGCTAGATGCAGGAAGATTGTTCCCAATGTTGGGGAAGTCCAGAACAAGGGGTCACAGTTTGAGGATAAAGGGGAAGCCTTTTAGGACCGAGATTAGGAAAAACTTCTTCACTCAGAGAGTGGTGAATCTGTGGAATTCTCTGCCACAGGAAACAGTTGAGGCCAGTACATTGGCTATATTTCAGAGGGAGTTAGATATGGCCCTTGTGGCTACGGGGATCAGGGGGTATGGAGGGAAGGCTGGGGCGGGGTTCTGAGTTGGATGATCAGCCATGATCATAATAAATGGCGGTGCAGGCTCGAAGGGCCGAATGGCCTACTCCTGCACCTATTTTCTATGTTTCTATGTTTCTAATCCCCACCCCCCCCACCCCCACCAAAATGAAGTACAGCACGTTTGACAGGGAGCTCCGTGGTCTCTATCCGGCTATCCATCATTTTTGTTTTCTTCTAGAGGGTTGCCATTTCACAACACTCGTTGATCACAAACCACTCGTGCGTGCAATGGCCAAGATATCAGACCCTTGGTCTGTATGCAGCAACACCTGGCCGACATATTGGACTTCACAACGAATGTACAACATATCAAGGGGAATAATAATGTGTGGCTGATTGCCTCTGACGGCCAACCGTTGAGGCCATACATGTAGGGGTTGACTATGCCGGCATGGACAAGCTGCTGACCCAGAGGTCCAGGCTTACAGAACAGCAGTCACTGGCCCAAGGTCGGCTGACGCCAAGTCCGGGAAGCTGAAATTTCTCTCCTGTGCAATGTCACAACCGGTCGCCCTCACCCCATAGTGCCCACAAACTGCAGACAGACGGTTTCGACTCCATACAGGGTCTCTCTCACTGTATGCGATCTGTGTCGAGCCATTCCTCGGCCTTCTTCGGCGAAGGCTGACAGGTCTGGTTCTGCGCGAACCGGACATGGGGGTCGTCCTCTCGGCCTACGCCGATGACGTACTCCTCATGATGACAGACCCCTGTGACCTGCGGAGGATGCGCGAGTGCCAAGATGTTTTCTCGGCGGCATCCTCCGCCAGGATCAACTGGGCGAAATGTTCCGGACTCTTAGTAGGCCAGTGGCAGGTGGACTCCCTGCCGGAGGAGATGAGAGCTTTTGAGTGGAGCACCAGACGTCTTCTCTATCTGGGAGTCTACCTGAGTCCTTCTGGGGAGACCTGGCTGGCGAACTGGCAGGACCTGGAGACAAAGGTCATGGCCCGGCTAGGGCGCTGGTCAGGCCTTCTCAGGGTGCTTTCCTATCGAGGCAGGGTGGTGGTCATAAACCAGCTGGTGGCCTCCATGTTGTGGTACCGGATGGTCACCTTGGCCCCCCCTGCCCCTTTTGTCGCAAGAATGCAGAGGAAGCTAGTGGACTTCTTCTGGGGAAACAGGAAGCACTGGGTCTCTGCAGCGGTTCTGAGTCTCCCAGAAGGAGAGGGCGGACAGTCGCTGGTGTGTGTACGCACACGACTGGCGGCTCTCCGCCTCAGGACGCTGCAGAGATTCCTGTACGCCGAGCACCCTCCCAGGTGGCACGTGTTGGCGACTTTCTTCCTCCGGAGGGGCTGCTGTCTTGCCGAAGATATGCAGCTACCACCGGCGGGCGTCAGCCGTGCTGCTTTGCAGAGGCTGCCCGGCTTCTATCAGGACCTACTGAGAGTCTGGAACATGGTTGCCTCAGGCCGGGAATCCCCTCCTCTGGCAGAGGGCGGGGTCCTGGCCGACCCTTGCCCTGTCTCAACGGATGTCAGTGCGGCTCAGGTGTGTGGAACGACTCGGGCTGAGCTGCTTGTCGGGCCCAGGCCCCGCAGCCTTACCCGAGAGACGAATCCACACAACTTGAGCCGTCTTTCATCAACACCCACAATCCCATTTAGGGATGCAGGCAGGAGGTACCTTTATGGGCTGCTGCTCCACACCCTCCACTTCCTAGCATTTGTCCACCGTCCCGACACGCCATGGCGGTCGGTCTTTCCACCTGGAGGTGAGGGGGGTCCCCAGTGGAAGTCCCTCTACAAGGGAGTCCTTCCCATGCACCTTGGGGATCTCGGCTGGAGGGTGCTGCATAAAGCGGTGCCCTGCAATAAGTTCTTTAGTTTGTACACGGATCTCCCAGCCGCGTGTCACTTCTGCGGGCTGGAGGAGACCGTGTACCATATGTACGTGGAGTGTGTGAGGCTGCAGCCCCTTTTCGCGTTTTTGCGTGGGCTGCTTCTCGCCTTCTGGTTGCATTTCAGTCCCACCCTATTCATATATGGTCATCCAGTAAGGAGGGGGGCACAGAGGGATGAGGATGTCCTTGTCAACTTGCTCCTGGGGCTGGCGAAAATTGCCATCCGTGGCTCCTGGAAAAGGGTGGCAGGAGGTTCTCCCCGGGCGGACTGCCTGGCTATGTTTAGGGGGTATGTTCGAGCCCGGGTGAACATTGAAAAGGAATACGCACAGTCCACGGCGACCGTCGAGATGTTCCGGGACCGTTGGGCTCCGCGGGGTGTAAATGCCATCATTGACGAGGATGGCAATATATTGGTTTAACATGTATTGTCTGTTTGTAGTGTAGTAAATGTGTTATTCACTGGGTTTGTAAATATTGTATGGCACCGACATTTGTAATAAAGAATTTTGTAAAAAAAAAAAAAAAAAAAAAAAAAAAAAAATACAGGGTCTCTCTCATCCGGTCGGAAGGCCTCACAGAAACTGGTTGCACTATTCACACAATCCTGATTGAGAAGTTGCAGAACCTGGGCCTCTGTACCTCCCTCTGTAATTGGACCCTGGACTTCCTAACTGGAAGACCACAGCCTGTGTGGATTGGCGATAACAAATCCTCTTCACTGACGATCAACACTGGCACACCTCAGGGGTGTGTGCTTAGCCCACTGCTCTACTCTCTCTATGCCCACGACTGTGTATCTAGGCATTGTTCAAATACCATCTACAAATTTGCTGATGATACAGCCATTATTGGTAGAATCTCAGGTGGTGATGAGAGGGCGTACAGGAGTGAGATATGCCAACTAGTGGGATGGTGCCACAGCAACAACCTGGCACTCAACGTCAGTAAGACGAAAGAGCTGATTGTGGACTTCAGGAAGGGTGAGACGAAGGAAAATATACCAATCCTCAAAGAGGGATCAGAAGTGGAGAGAGTGAGCAGCTTCAAGTTCCTGGGTGTCAAGATCTCTAAGGAGCTAAGTTGCTGGTGAACTCAGCAGGCCAGGCAGCAAATCTCTTACTCACTCTTCCCTCAGTTAGTCCTGACGAAGGGTCTGTTGTTCTCTGAGGATCTAAACTGGTCCCAACATATTGATGTAGTTATAAAGAAGGCAAGACAGTGGCTATACTTTATTAGGAGTTTGAAGCGATTTGACAGGTCAACAAATACACTCAAAAACTTCCATAGTCGTACTGTGGAGAGCATCCTGACAGGCTGCATCACTGTCTGGTATGGAGGGGCTACTGCACAGGACTGAAAGAAGCTGCAGAAGGTTGTAAATCTAGTCAGCTCCATCTTGGGCACTAGCCTACAAAGTACCCAGGACATCTTTAGGGAGTGGTGTCTCAGAAAGGCAGCGTCCATTATTAAAGACCTCCAGCACCCAGGGCATGCCCTTTTCTCACTGTTACCATCAGGTAGGAGGTACAGAAGTCTGAAGGCACACACTCAGCGACTCAGGAACAGCTTCTTCCCCTCTGCCATCCGATTCCTAAATGGACATTGAAGCTTTGGACACTACCTCACTTTTTTTAGTATACAGTATTTCTGTTTTTGCACATTTTTTAATAATCTATCCAATATACGTAATTGATTTACTTGCTTATTTATTATTATGTTTTATTTTATCTACTATTATTATTATTTCTCTCTCTCTGCTAGGTTATGTATTGCATTGAACTGCTGCTGCTAAGTTAATAAATTTCACGTCACATGCCGGTGATAATAAACCTGATTCTGATTCTGATAAAGTTTGTGTGGTATGGTCTCAGAAAGGACGTGCGAGATTGGACTGCAGCCCGTGTGGAGTGCCAGCGGGCAAAATTAACCATCATGTTCAGGCACCACTGGCACTTTTGGAGGTCCCTGAGCGACGGTTTGACCATGTCCATGTGGGCTTTGTTGGTCCTCTTCCCCCTCCCACAGTTTCACACACCTCCTCACCAAGGTGGACCGCGGTCATCCCTTTCCCACTGACAATGGCTGCAGATGTGACTGGGTGGTCATCAGCACCTGGGTTGTTTGGTTTGGGACCCCATCTGATATTTCCTCGGACTGCGGTCCCCAGTTCATATCAGACTTATGGGCTGCGATGTCCCAGAACCTCAGCGTTAGGCTACATCACACTATGGCGTATCACCCGCAGTCCAATGGCCTACGCGAGCAGATTCACTGCTCCTTAAAGGCTGCTCTGAGGGCTACCCTGACTGATGAGTGTTGGCATGATCATCTCCCGTGGGTCCTGCTGGGGCTCAGAACAGCTCCAAAAGGGAACCTGCAGTCGTTCCATTGCTGGGTTGCTATACGGGCAGCCGTTACGAGTGCCAGGTAATTTCATTCCTGATGCCACGACCACCTGGTCGGTTGTCGGCAGCGTCCCACCCTCCTCAGTAAAATTCAATTCTATTTCCCATATTCCTACCTCCCATTGTGGCGTACAGCACTCTTGGGTTCCTGTTGACCCACATTCCACCTCGTTTGTTTTCCTCCGCCATGACGCACAGCATCATCCGCTGACACCCCCTCATGATAGCTCGTTCGCACTTTGGAACAGGGAGAAATCACTGATAAGAGGGGTAAACCTGAACGTATTTCAGTAGATGGCCTCAGCATTCGGAATATTCCGCTGCCGTGCCCCTGGCGTCACCACGTGAACCTGAGCATGTCAGCGCACTCCTGGCTGAGACAAAGGCACCTGCGATTTCTCCACCCATGGAACGTGGGACCCAAGCTCAGCTCCTTGTCCGAGCTCTGGATAGGATCACAATGCTGGTTTTAGTGGATTCTGGGGTGAGGGGGCCTGTGTAGGATGATGTAAATTGGGAGAAATGCACATAATTTACAACCACCAACAATGAGTTGAGGTTTCACTTCAAAAGGCTGGCCTGATGTGATGACATTATTATGTAAAGAGTTTTAGCGTGCTTATGTGGATAGTTTTTGAAGTTCAATGAGGTGATTTACGGGTTTAATTAAATATAAAAGGCCTCACATCATTTTTTTTGCGAAAACTTACAAGCCGCCTGCTTGATCCACCGTTGTCCTTCTGGTTCTCTCCCCGGTGCTGCCAGAGAGGGAGTTCTGTGGTTGAGATCTGGTGATGGTGGAGGAGTGGTGAAATATTCACAACCTGGCATGAAGGCTCCAGTGAGCAGACCCAAGAGCATCTGCCGAAGTGCGAAATCCTGAGCAGCACATGCCATGGCAGGGGAGCAGTTGGTGCAGCACTGTTACAGCTTGGAGTTTTGCAGCTCAGTTCTGACGCCATCTGTAAGGAGTCCGTACGTCCTCCCCGTGGAATGTGCAGGTTTCCTCCGGGTGCTCTGGTTTCCTCCCACAGCCCAAAGGAGGTTGATTGTAAATTGTGCTGTAATTAGGCTCAGGTTGAACTGGGGGTTTGCAGGGCAGTGTGTCTCGCTTTACCTCACTTGAAAATACTGGAGGAACATAGAGTGTTTATGGCCCACAATGTTGTGCCGACCTTTTAACCTGTTTTAAAATCAACCTAACCCCATTATACTAAACAGCCCTCCATGTTTCTCTCATCTACGAATTTCTTAAAATATCCTTAATGTACCTCCCTCTACACCACCCCAGCAGCAGGTTCCATGGACCCACCATTGTGTGTTAAAAACGTCCCTCTGACAACCCCCATACTTCCCTCTAATCACTTTGAAATTGTGCCCCTTGTATTGGCTGTTTCCACTGTGGGGAGAAATGCACTGGCTGTCAACTCTGTCTATGCCTCTTATCATCTTACACACCTGTATCAAGTCACCTCTCACCTGTCACCAAACATCCCCCTCACCCGTCACTGACCTTCCCCCCCACCCGTCACCAATCTTCCCCCCTCACCTGTCACTGACCTTCCCCTCACCCGTCACTGACCTTCCCCCTCACCCGTCACCGACCTTCCCCCCTCACCCGTCACCAACTTCCCCCCTCACCCGTCACCAACCTCCCCCCTCACCCATCACCAAACTTCCCCTCACCCGTCACTGACCTCCCCACTCACCTGTCACCACCTCCCCCCTCACCCGTCACCGGCCTTCACCCGTCACCTGTCACCGACCTTCCCCTCACCCGTCATCGAACGTCCCCTCACCCGTCACCGAACTTCCCCTCACCCATCACCAACCTTCCCCCCTCACCCGTCACCGACTTCCCCCTCACCCGTCACTGACCTTCCCCCCTCACCCATCACCCGTCACCGACTTCCCCCTCACCCGTCACTGACTTTCCCCCCTCACCCGTCACCGACCTTCCCCCCCACCCATCACCGAACTTCCCCTCACCCGTCACCGACCTTCCCCCCCACCCGTCACCGAACTTCCCCTCACCCGTCACCGACCTTCCCCCCTCACCCATCACCGAACTTCCCCTCACCCGTCACCAACCTTCCCCCCCACCCGTCACCGAACTTCCCCTCACTCGTCACCAACCTTCCCCCCCACCCATCACCGAACTTCCCCTCACCCGTCACCGACCTCCCCCCTCACCCGTCACCGACTTCCCCCTCACCCGTCACTGACCTTCCCCCCTCACCCATCACCGACTTCCCCCTCACCCGTCACCAACCTTCCCCCCTCACCCATCACCGAACTTCCCCTCACCCGTCACCGACCTTCCCCCCCACCCGTCACCGAACTTCCCCTCACCCGTCACCAACCTTCTCCCCTCACCCGTCACCGAACTTCCCCTCACCCGTCACCGACCTTCCCCCCTCAACCATCACCGAACTTCCCCTCACCCATCACCGACCTTCCCCCTCACCCGTCACCGACATTCACCCTCACCCATCACCGACCTTCCCCCTCACCCGTCACTGACCTTCCCCCCTCAACCATCACCGAACTTCCCCCTCACCCGTCACTGGCCTTCCCCCTCACCCGTCACCGACCTTCCCTCTCACCCGTCACCTGCCAGCTTTACAAATTCCTCTCTCCCCCTTTTGTGGAGGGAAGGATTTGCAGAAGAGGGTGGTGGGTGGAGATTCGTCTCTACCAAAGGACGCGTATGGTGCTCCTTCCCTCCGCTACCCTCCAGGTCACCCTCGGGCAAGGTGTAGCATCTGTTTAGCTCCCACTCCCCCACCCCCACTGCCGTTCAGGGTCTCGTGAAGCCATGGGAGCAGGTGGTGGATGGTCGTACGAGCAGGGGACACATCATAAGTCCTGGTTACGTGACCACTGACACCAGGCAGACAATCTCTGAAGAGTACTGATAATGGCTGGGGTCACCCGTCTGGTAAAGACACTGCCCAGAAATTAGTTCTGAAGAAAAATTTGCCAAGACAAAGCAATGTCATGTGACCACGATTGCCCACATCATATGACATGGTACATATTGATGTCTACCATGCTTAAGTGGTTTTTTTTTCTCCTCCTTTTTCCTCCAGCCATGCCGCCCAGTAACCTCCCAATAATAATAATAATAGATCATAGTCCATAGTATAAATATAACAAAGGGAATAAACACTTTCGCTCTACCTATATTAACATATCTTTTTGACGTAATATCTTGGCCCAAAACTAATCTGGAAAATTTACAAGGAAAATTTGTTCAGGAAACAAATGTACATTCAAAATGCGCTTATATTAACACTACTTAGGTCAGGAGGGGGAAGAAGGATAACAGGCACTAAAGATCTTTCCATCAAGGAAAAAAGGAAGCAGCGTGTGCAATTTTGATAAGAAGTACACATCACTGAACTTAAATGAATGCTGAGCCCAGAAAAATGAATAAATTATCACGACAGAAAAAAAAGTTAGCCCGTAACTCATGAAAATAATTCATACTTTACTATAAATACAAGCCGGATCCAGTCTTAGAGTCAGAATTCCGCAAACTGTATTATGACTGATGTTATTACAGATCAGTCAATCCATAATATAATCCAGGATATAGTAATACAGTATATAATAATACAGGATAAACAAGCAAGAACAACTTATTTAACAGATATAGCCATTCAAAACACACATAACATGCAGAAATTTAATGAAAACCACCAGAAGTTCACCAAATTGAAAGACTATGGAACATGAACAGGGTATACATTGTCCCAATAGTAATACCTACAATTGGTATCATACACAAAGTCACTACACAATAGCATTAAACAATTCAGGCTACACAGCAACATCTATGTGAATTTCCAGAAACCCACAATGATAAACACCACTAGGATAGTCTGAAAGTTCTTAGCCATTGGGCTTAGGCGGAAACAGGCAAGGCGAGGAAGGCTTGGCAGTCATTTTCTGTTGTTATTTGAGGAGAGGGGCAGTATGAGTGTGAGGGCAGTTTGCTGTTCTAGCTGTCGGATGTGGGAGGCCCTGGAGTCTCCAAGCCTCCTGGACGTCTACATCTGCGCCAAGTGCATCGAGATGCAGCTCCTAAGGGACCGCGTTACGGAACTGGAGCTGCAGCTCGATGACCTTCGTCTGGCCAGGGAGAGTGAGGAGGTGATAGAGAGGAGTTACAGGCAGGTGGTCACGCCGGGACCACGGGAGGCAGACAAGTGGGTCACGGTTAGGAGGGGGAAGGGGAAAGGTCAGGTAATAGGGAGTACCCCGGTGGCTGTGCCCCTTAACAACAGGTACTCCTGTTTGAGTACTGTTGGGGGGGACAGCTTACCCGGGGGAAGCGACAGTGGCCGTGCCTCCGGCACAGAGTCTGGCCCTGTAGCTCAGAAGGGTAGGGCAAGGAAGAGGAGGGCAGTTGTGATAGGAGACTCGATAGTAAGGGGGTCAGATAGGAGATTCTGTGGATGCAGTCCAGAGACCCGGATGGAGTTTGCCTCCCTGGTGCCAGGGTCCGGGATATTTCTGATCGTGTCCAAGATATCCTGAAGTGGGAGGGTGAGGAGCCAGAGGTCGTGGTACATATAGGTACCAATGACATAGGTAGGAAAAGGGATGAGGTCCTGAAAGGAGAATATAGGGAGCTAGGAAGGGAGTTGAGAAAAAGGACTGCAAAGGTAGTAATCTCGGGATTACTGCCTGTGCCACGCGACAGTGAGAGTAGGAATGCGATGAGGTGGAGGATAAATGCGTGGCTGAGGGATTGGAGCAGGGGGCAGGGATTCAAGTTTTTGGATCATTGGGACCTCTTTTGGCGCAGGCGTGACCTGTACAAAAAGGACGGGTTGCACTTGAATCCTAGGGGGACCAATATCCTGGCAGGGAGATTAGCGGGGGCTACTGAGGTGACTTTAAACTAGAATGGTTGGGGGGTGGGAATCAAATTAAAGAGGCTAGGCGAGAGGAGGTTAGTTCACAACAGGGGGATGGGAACCAGTGCAGAGAGGCAGAGGGGTGTAAAGTGAGGGTAGAAACAAAAAGTACTATGGAGAAAAGTAAAAGTGGCAGGCCGACAAATCCAGGGCAAGCATTAAAAAGGGTCACTTTTCAGCATAATTGTATAAGGGCTAAGAGAGTTGTAAAAGAGCGTCTGAAGGCTTTGTGTGTCAATGCAAGGAGCATTCATAATAAGGTGGATGAATTGAAAGTGCAGATTGTTATTAATGATTATGATATAGTTGGGATCACAGAGACAAGGCTCCAGGGTGACCAGGGATGGGAGCTCAACGTTCAGGGATATTCAATATTCAGGAGGGATAGACATGAAGGAAGGGGAGGTGGGGTGGCGTTGCTGGTTAATGAAGAGATTAACGCAATAGAAAGGAAGGACATAAGCCGGGAAGATGTGGAATCGATATGGGTAGAGCTGCGTAACACTAAGGGGCAGAAGACGCTGGTGGGAGTTGTGTACAGGCCACCTAACAGTAGTAGTGAGGTTGAGGATGGTATTAAACAGGAAATTAGAAATGTGTGCAATAAAGGAACAGCAGTTATAATGGGTGACTTCAATCTACATGTAGATTGGGTGAACCAAATTGGTAAAGGTGCTGAGGAAGAGGATTTCTTGGAATGTATGCGGGATGGTTTTTTGAACCAACATGTCGAGGAACCAACTAGAGAGCAGGCTATTCTGGACTGGGTTTTGAGCAATGAGGAAGGGTTAATTAGCAATCTTGTCGTGAGAGGCCCCTTGGGTAAGAGTGACCATAATATGGTGGAATTCTTCATTCAGATGGAGAGTGACATAGTTAATTCAGAAACAAAGGTTCTGAACTTAAAGAGGGGTAACTTTGAAGGTATGAGACGTGAATTAGCTAAGATAGACTGGCAAATGACACTTAAAGGATTGACGGTGGATATGCAATGGCAAACATTTAAAGGTTGCATGGATGAACTACAACAATTGTTCATCCCAGTTTGGCAAAAGAATAAATCAAGGAAGGTAGTGCACCCGTGGCTGACAAGAGAAATTAGGGATAGTATCAATTCCAAAGAAGAAGCATACAAATTAGCCAGAGAAAGTGGCTCACCTGAGGACTGGGAGAAATTCAGAGTTCAGCAGAGGAGGACAAAGGGCTTAATTAAGAAGGGGAAAAAAGATTATGAGAGAAAACTGGCAGGGAACATAAAAACAGACTGTAAAAGCTTTTATAGATATGTAAAAAGGAAAAGACTGGTAAAGACAAATGTAGGTCCCCTGCAGACAGAAACAGGTGATGATTATGGGGAGCAAGGACATGGCAGACCAACTGTATAATTACTTTGGTTCTGTCTTCACTAAGGAGGACATAAATAATCTTCCAGAAATAGTAGGGGACAGAGGGTCCAGTGAGATGGAGGAACTGAGCGAAATACATGTTAGTAGGGAAGTGGTGTTAGGTAAATTGAAGGGATTGAAGGCAGATAAATCCCCAGGGCCAGATGGTCTGCATCCCAGAGTGCTTAAGGAAGTAGCCCAAGAAATAGTGGATGCATTAGTGATAATTTTTCAAAACTCGTTAGATTCTGGACTAGTTCCTGAGGATTGGAGGGTGGCTATTGTAACTCCACTTTTTAAAAAAGGAGGGAGAGAGAAACCGGGGAATTATAGACCGGTTAGCCTAACGTCGGTGGTGGGGAAACTGCTGGAGTCAGTTATCAAGGATGTGATAACAGCACATTTGGAAAGCGGTGAAATGATCGGACAAAGTCAGCATGGATTTGTGAAAGGAAAATCATGTCTGACGAATCTCATAGAATTTTTTGAGGATGTAACTAGTAGAGTGGATAGGGGAGAACCAGTGGATGTGGTATATTTGGATTTTCAGAAGGCATTTGACAAGGTCCCACACAGGAGATTAGTGTGCAAACTTAAAGCACACGGTATTGGGGGTAAGGTATTGGTGTGGGTGGAGAGTTGGTTAGCAGACAGGAAGCAAAGAGTGGGAATAAATGGGACCTTTTCAGAATGGCAGGCGGTGACTAGTGGGGTACCGCAAGGCTCAGTGCTGGGACCCCAGTTGTTTACAATATATATTAATGACTTGGATGAGGGAATTAAATGCAGCATCTCCAAGTTTGCGGATGACACGAAGCTGGGTGGCAGTGTTAGCTGTGAGGAGGATGCTAAGAGGATGCAGGGTGACTTGGATAGGTTGGGTGAGTGGGCAAATTCATGGCAGATGCAATTTAATGTGGATAAATGTGAAGTTATCCACTTTGGTGGCAAAAATAGGAAAACAGATTATTATCTGAATGGTGGCCGATTAGGAAAAGGGGAGGTGCAACGAGACCTGGGTGTCATTATACACCAGTCATTGAAAGTGGGCATGCAGGTACAGCAGGCGGTGAAAAAGGCGAATGGTATGCTGGCATTTATAGCGAGAGGATTCGAGTACAGGAGCAGGGAGGTACTACTGCAGTTGTACAAGGCCTTGGTGAGACCACACCTGGAGTATTGTGTGCAGTTTTGGTCCCCTAATCTGAGGAAAGACATCCTTGCCATAGAGGGAGTACAAAGAAGGTTCACCAGGTTGATTCCTGGGATGGCAGGACTTTCATATGAAGAAAGACTGGATGAACTGGGCTTGTACTCATTGGAATTTAGAAGATTGAGGGAGGGGATCTGACTGAAACGTATATGATCCTAAAGGGATTGGACAGGCTAGATGCAGGAAGATTGTTCCCGATGTTGGGGAACACCAGAACGAGGGGCCACAGTTTGAGGATAGAGGGGAAGCCTTTTAGGACCGAGATTAGGAAAAACTTCTTCACACAGAGAGTGGTGAATCTGTGGAATTCTCTGCCACAGGAAGCAGTTGAGGCCAGTTCATTGGCTATATTTAAGAGGGAGTTAGATATGGCCCTTGTGGCTACGGGGGTCAGGGGGTATGGAGGGAAGGCTGGGGCGGGGTTCTGAGTTGGATGATCAGCCATGATCATAATAAATGGCGGTGCAGGCTCAAAGGGCTGAATGGCCTACTCCTGCACCTATTTTCTATGTTTCTATGTTTCTATGAGTCTGTTTGGCTATGCCTGTACCTCAGGTTTTACCAGCTTGAGCTGAGAAAAAATATAGTTAAATAATAATTCTTCCTCTTTCTCTTCTGAGGTTTTATGGTGGTTGGTAAACAGCTTTAAGGTGCATTACTGCCACCTTCTGAACTGGCATGTGGGTCAGCATACCTAAATCCTATCTACTTACTTTTAGTAAATTCTAATTTAAAAAAAGACCTGTATTGTTGAGGAACTACACTATATATTTCAAGTAATAATCTTTCTGTAAAATATTGTTAATAATAAATTGCATTTTATTCCATGATAACTTTGAAATCAACCACCCTTCTCCTCGACCATTCCCACTTCTTTCTGGATATTATAAAGAAGTCCATCTGTTCTCACTTCATCCCATTTATAGAGTCTCTTCTTGGGTTATCAGATACTCATGGGCAGAGTTTCAAGGCAAGATGAAGTCAATTGTCATTTAACTGAATACATGTATACCATCAAATGAGACAATGTTTCTCTGAACCAGGGTGCAAAGCACAGCACTGCACTGCACCTAACACACATATAACACATAATAACTTTGGAAAGTAAGAATTATGTATAAATAAAGTAAATTGAATATTGTAGGGTACAGAAAAGATTATCCAGTGACACTTCAAATGCAGTGTAGCAAGTAGTTCTGAAGCCTAACAGCCTGATGGAAGATGCTGTTTCCCAATCTGACTGTCCTTGTCTTTACACATCAGAATCTCGGGCCCGTTTTGAAGTTTTAAAAGATCTTTAAGCGGAGTGGTGGGTGCATGGAATGGTCTGAAGGGCTGCTGGTAGAGGCAGATATGATGGTGGTGCTTCAGTGGCCACTTCATTAGGCACACTTACAGACCTGCTTATTAATGCAGGTATGTAATCAGCCAGTCATGTGGCAGCAACTCAATACATTAAAGCACGCAGACATGGTCAAGAGGTTCAGTTGTTGTTCAGACCAAACAATGGAATAGGGGAGAAATGTGGTCATAAGACCATAAAAGATTGGAGCAGAATTAGGCCATTCTGCCCATCGTCTGCTCTGCTATTTGATCATGGCTGATGCAGTTACTTCTCCACTCCATTCTCCTGCTTTCTCCCTGTAACCTTTCATGCCCTGTCTTATCAAGAATCTACTACCATCGATTTGTACTCCAGGGAGCGGGATGCACAGAATCAAATATCGCTGTGATGATTGTACGTTTTAGTATCAATTGTTTGGCGACAATAAAGTATAAAGTAACCTCTGTCAGATCTAAGTGACTTTGACCCTGGAATGATTGTTGGTGCGGATTGGGTGGCTGAGTGCCTCACAAACTGCTGATCTCCTGGGATTTTCAAAAATATTAGTTTCCAGAGTTTACAGAGAATGCTGCAAAAATCCAGTGCGCAGCAGTTTTGTGTATGAAAATGCCTTGTAAATGAGAGAGATCAGAGGAGAATGGCCAGACTGGTTCAGGCTGACAGGAAGGTGACAGAAACTCAAATAACCACACGTTACAACTATGGTGTGCAGAGGAGGATCTCTGAATGCTCAACATACTGAACCTTGAAGAGGGCTGCAGAAGACCACACTGGGTACTCCTGTACCACATTGTGTGTAATTTCAATTGGCATCGCAGTCAGCACAGATATGTGTCTGAAGGGCCTGATCCTGTGCTGTACTTCTCTCTGCTCTAACCCCGGAAGGGCGAGTCCTTGCTTTCTGCTGCAACAGAGGTGGGGAGAAGTAGGGACATTGGAAACAGCTGTAACCCTACTGCAGTGCACAGGTTAAAGTTACTGGGTGATCTGCAAAGCTCTGGACTGTAAATCTCAAGTTGCATGTTTGAATCTTTACCAGGCAATTTAAATTCAAGTAATTAAATAGAGTAACACACACTTACACAAAGTGCAGGAAGATCTATGGAGGGGAATAAGCAGTCAACATTTATTTCCCTCGACAGATGCTGCCCACAGTTATCCCTTTTGTGGTTGATACCCCAGCCTGAGAAAAAGACTGAGTATTTACCCTATCTAAACCTCTCATCATTCTATAAACCTCTATCAGATCTCTCCTTCCCTCTGCCACTCCAGAGAAAACACCCCGACTTTGGCCAAACTCTCCTTATAGCTCTACCCTCTAATCCAGACAGCATCCCAGTGAACCTCTTCGACAACCTCTCCAAATCCTACGCTCCTCATTTCTGACCCCTTATCAGGACTGGAAAGGAAGTGGGCAGAAGCCAGAATAAGAAGCTGGGAGAGCAGAGTAAGATAGGCAAGGGCAAAGTCAAATTCATTATCAAAGTACAAATACTGTATATTACCATCTACTATCCTGCGATTTATTTTCTTGCAGGCATTTACAGGAAAATAAAGAAAAACAATAGACCTTATGGAAATCTATATGATATAAGTAAGTTGTAAAATTAGTCAGCTCCATCTTGGGTACTAGTCTTCATAGTATCCAAGACATTTTCAAGCAATTATGTCTCAGAAAGGCTTTGTCCATTATTAAGGACTCCCATCACCCAGGACATGCCCTCTTCTCATTGCTACCATGAGGAAGGAGGTACAGGAGCCTGAAGGCACACACTCAGTGATTCAGGAACAGCTTCTTCCCCTCTGCCATCCGATTTCTGAATGGGCACTGAACCCATAAACACGACCTCACTTTTATTTACAAACGTTTGTATATATATATATCTGTTTTTGCACTTTTTAAAAATCACTTTTAAATAAATATATAGTAATTGAGTTACTTATCTCTTTTCTCTCTATGTTATCATATATTGCATTGTTCTGCTGCTACTAAGTTAACAAATTACATGATAATAAGCCTGGTTCTGATGTTAGGCAGCTGCAGTGTCCAGTCAGGAAGATATTAAGCAACTGTATAAAACTTTGGTTAGGTGACATTTGGAGTATTGTGTGCAGTTTTGTTTGCCCCATTATGAAATGGTAAGGTTTGGAGACGGCACAGAAGAGGCTCACCAGGACATTGCTCTGATTAGAGAACACGCTAGAAGAGGTAGGCTAATCTTGGGTTGTCTTCTCTAGAGCATCAGAGGCTGAGGAGAGACCTGATAGAGGCTTATAGAATGACGATAGCTTTTTCACAGGGTGGAAATATTAGCTACTATAGAGACACCTCATAGCTGTTCTCATTCCTCTTGCCCACTTTATCCTGGCTTCTGATCTCTTCGTTTCTGGCCGTGATGAAGTGTCTCAGCCCAAAACATCGACTGTTCATCTTTTGGGCAAGCAACTGAATAAATCTGTTCTTTGTTTCCCTGTGCTGGCGTCAGAGCCAAAACACTAATATTTCTTGTAACCTTCTTCTTGGCAAATCTTCTGTCATTGAAATGTTCCCGCAACCAATGATCTTTAAGGTAGCTTTATCTCATTATCTCATGTTCTTGTTATTTATTACTATTTATTTATATTTGCATTTGCTCAGTTTGTTGTCTTCTGTACTCTGGTTGATCTTTCATTAATCCTGTTATAGTTACCATTCCATGGATTTGCTGAATATGCCCACAGGAAAATGCACCTCAGGGTTGTATGTCCAGTGGTGGTAGAAAGCCTGGAATGGTCTGCCGGGGTGGTGGTGGAGGTGGATATGATAGTGGTACTTCAGTGGCCACTTCATTGGGTACACCTACAGACCTGGTCATTAATGCAATTGTCTAATCAGCCAATCATGTGGCAGCAACTCAATGCATAAAAGCATGCAGACATGGTCACGAGGTTCAGTTGTTGTTCAGACCAAACATCAGAACGGGGAAGAAATGTGATCTCAAGACCTTGGAGCCATTTGGCCCATCAAGTCTGCTCTGCTATTTGATCATGGCTGATCGATTTTCCTCTCTACCCCTCACCTGCCTTTTCCCTGTAACCTTTCATGCCCTGTCTTATCAAGAGTCTATTAACCTCTGTCAGATCTAAGTGACTTTGACCCTGGAATGATTGTTGGTGCGGATGGGGTGGCTGAGTGCCTCACAAACTGCTGATCTCCTGGGATTTTCAAAAATATTCGTTTCCAGAGTTTACAGAGAATGCTGCAAAAATCCAGTGCGCAGCAGTTTTGTGTATGAAAATGCCTTGTAAATGAGAGAGATCAGAGGAGAATGGCCAGACTGGTTCAGGCTGACAGGAAGGTGACAGAAACTCAAATAACCACACGTTACAACTATGGTGTGCAGAGGAGGATCTCTGAATGCTCAACATACTGAACCTTGAAGAGGGCTGCAGAAGACCACACTGGGTACTCCTGTACCACATTGTGTGTAATTTCAATTGGCATCGCAGTCAGCACAGATATGCGTCTGAAGGGCCTGATCCTGTGCTGCAATTCTCTCTGTTCTAATCCCGGAAGGGCGAGTCCTTGCTTTCTGCTGCAACAGAGGTGGGGAGAGGCAAACTATGGACTCGGGGACATTGGAAACAGCTGTAACCTTACTGAGGTGCACAGGTTAAGAACTCTGGACCACACGTCCCAAGCTGCATATTTGAAACTTTGCCAGGCAATTTAAATTCAAGTAATTAAATACAGAAACACACACAATGCTGGAGGAACTCAGCAGGCCAGGCAGCATTAATGGAAAAGAGTACAGTCGAAGTTTTGGACCGAGACCCTTCATCAGGACTTGAGTTCTTCCAGCGTTTTGTGTGTGTTGCTTGGATTTTATCTTGTTTGTGATTGAATGACGTAGAGTGACACATTTACACAAAGTGCTGGAGGATCTGAGTGTCAGGCATCATCAAGGAAGGGAACAAGCAGTAAACATTGATTTCCCTCGGCAGGTGTCCCTTTTGTAGTGGATATCCCCAAAGATTAACACTGACTGTTTGTTCCCTTCCATAGATGATGCCTGTCTTGTGGAGTTCTTCTGGAGTCTATCATTTTGCGTGTGTTGCACAAGATTGCCAGCATCTGCAGAATCAGTTTGCCAAGTAATTGAATGAATCTGTTCCTTGTCTCCGTGCTGGAGTCAGTGGCAAAACACTAGTATTCCTTGTAACCATGTGTCCCAACATGCCCAATGACTCACTCCAGATATGACCCCTCAACCACACACGCTGCAGTCGATTAACCCACTGACATGCATATGTTGTTGGATTGAAAATGGAGCTCCCAGGGATGGCTGATGGGCATCGTCATCATTATTACGGACAGTGCTCTGTGACGTGGGCGATCATGAGGTGAAGACAGAAGGGGGTTTGTGAGGGAGGGGAGGGTGGGGGGCAGAAAGGGAGGGGGGAGTGAGGGGGCAAGGGTGTGTGGGGGAGGGAGAGAGGGTGTGTGGAAGGGGTGTGCGGGAGGGGTGTGCGTGGGGAGAGGGGATGGGAGATTGTGGGAATGGGTCCTTTTGCCCATCAAGTCTGCACCAATCACCAACCCGCTATGCACTTATTTAACAGTGTCCCAACATTTATAATCCAACACCAATCTAATTTGTATTCCCACCTACATCCTTGTATTTAATCTATGGTTTAGCTGTGACTGCTGCTGCAAGTGTTTCACTGCTCCTGTGCACACATGTACTTGTGTACATGACACAAAAATTGAACAGTACAGCACAGGAACAGGCCATTCGGCCCACAATATTGTGCTGAACCAGCTAAAAAACCAAAAACACCCAAACACTGATCCCTCCTGCCTACACAATACCCATATCCCTCCATCATCCTTACATCCTTGTTCCTATCCAAACATCTCTTTGATGTCTTTGCCTCTTCCACCATACCAGGCATCCATGGCTCTCTGAGTAAAGAACTTACCCACATCCCTCCGAACCTGCCCCTGTCACCTTCAATGCATTTAATCCCTCTGGTATTAGAGAGAGAGAGTGGGGCAGTCACACACAGACTCCTTCCCCCGGCAGCAGCAAATGTCAGTCTCTCCCGCACCCTCTCTGAAGCCTCCACACCCTTCGGTATGCCTGGAAGTCAGGGAATCTTCGAGTCCGAGTGTGAGTGTGTGTGGAAATGGCTGTCGGTGCTGGTGCTGTTCTGCTGAGGCGCAGTAATGTTTGGTGGCACTTGTAGACTGCCCCCTATGTGGTGTTGGTCGCTAACACAAACGATGCATTTCACTGTATATTTTGAAGTACATGTGACATACAAACCTGAACCTGAATAATCGGGCGATCAGGAATTGAAGTACTTATTTTACTTAGGAATGCAGTGCAGTAATAGACTTGTTCAGCTCAACGGTGTACCTGTACTGCAAGATAAACCAGCGGCATTACAGCCTAGATTTAGCATAACACTATTACAGTGCTAGTGATCTGTGCTCAATCTTCTTGCTGTGAGAAATTTGTATGTTAGCCCTGTGACTGTGTGGGTTTTCTCTGGGTGCTCCTCTTTCCTCCCACATTCCAAAGACCCACGAGTTAGTAAGTTAATTGTTCACATGGGTGCAATTGGGCGTGTGGTCTTGCCTGGCTAGTTACTGTGCCGTATCTCTAAATAAATATTCCTGGATACATTTGTTCTACAACAGTCCTCAGTGTTCAGTGTTGTTAGTCAGAAAGAACTACAGTCTACAGATCAGTGAAATGGATGAATCAGACAGTAGAAGTAGACAATACTCTTGCCATGTGCTTGGAGGAGATGGAGGCAGCCATTTTGTGAGACTGTCCTTGCAGCCCCCCATTTTGTGAACTATTTAGTGAACTGATTCCTGCTCTGGGATAACTGAATCAGAGTAATTGACGGTGGGTACAAGGAGTTTCAGCTAAGAACATTCTCAGACAAATAGCTATTTATTATGTAAAGCGGCAGGCTTGCAGGAAGAGGCTCAGTGTCTGGGTCATCTGGTTTGAACCAGTCAGAGTTGAAAGGAACAAAGGCACGAGGACAGAGAGCATGGAAGAATGCTGGTTGTAGCTCTGGAACTGAGCCAGTAAGAAGGTGACCTTGAGCCAGCAGAATGGAGATGTATAATTTGAACTGACAAGGAACACTATAAGAGTTAGGAGCTTCAAATGCAGCTCTCTGGAGACCAACCGTTGCTTGCAGGTGTGGAGGACGCTATGGACACGTGGAGATTGGATCGGGACCACGAGGAATGCCTGGCCAGCGCAGACGCCTGTCCTGGCTAATACACTTTCTCTTCATTGACAGTACATGGAGGGTCGGGGAATTCTAGTGGGGTGCACATAGGTAGTTAGTTTGTGAATTCACGAGCTTTTTAGTTGAAATAATAAAGACTACTTGCTGATAAATACAGATTCTCTCTGTGCCTCTCTTCATTATTACTAAGGAGTAATCCTTACAACAGTGTGAATGAAATGAAACACCTCACACTCATTGGAATTAAAGTACATTTGCCATTCCTTGGCCCACTTACTCAGCTGAACAAGATCTCGTAAGTTTTGATGCCCTTCTCCACTGTCCACCACACCACTTAGAGTCGCCTTGTACTTTCCCATTGATAGAGATGACAAAGGACAGTTTCACATCAGGGTAAAAAAAAAAGAGCAGTTAACCCGGATCCAGTTCCACTAACTTTATTCTCTGATAGGTTGCAAACACCCACACCCTCGCAAGCGGAAGGGGAGACCTCTGCTAACGAAACACGCTCGGGGCTGCCGCGGGCCGTGTTCAGGTTGCCTGGGTGTCCTCTCCCCATGCTCCGACCTAAAGGGGGAGTAGACTGTGCCCAGCCGATGCTGGCGTTGGGTGAGTGTTGGTGGAGAAGGGGGAGTTATCTGCACTCCCCCCGCCCCCACCTCTGTAGTATGGCCGTCAGCAGGGCTGCTTCTCCATACCCTGGGCCAGGCTCTCCTTGGCAAGCTGCTCCTCCCAGTCGCAGCGCTCCTGGCCTGGAAACAGAAGGCAAGGTCAGAATCGGAATCCACTCCGCCTGGGGCATGAAGTACACGAAACAGGGGCAGGGACGGGCCATCGAAAGTGAAAAAGCCCCTTTGGCCCATAGAGTCCATTTTATTCTCCCCACACACTCCTGTCACCTTCCCCAGCCCTCCTCGATTCCACCCTTTCATGCACACGATGTATAGCAGCTGACTGACCCACCGCCCCCTCCCGCACGTCCGCACACGTGCAGTGAACCGGAGCACCCAGGGAAAACCCACCAGGTCTCAAGAAGATTGTACAAACTCTGTGCGCATGCGAACACACACACAAACCCAGAGGCAGCCCCCAGAACACCTCTCACCTCTCCTCCTCCAGGCCAGGTAAATAGCCACTGCCATAAGTAACATCACCAGCCCAATAAAGACGGCTGCCACAATGATATCCAGCTCTATGCTCTCGCCGAGGGTCTCTGCTGTTCCGTGCAGGTATCCGGGCTCAAGGGTGGTGTTCCTCTGGGGCATTGGAATGGCAGACAACCCTGGAAAGGCAGAGATGGGGCCTTGAAGTGATTCACTTTGGAAGGTCGAACGTGAAGGCAGAGTACTGGTTAATGGAAGGATTCTTAGCAGTGTGGAGGAACAGAGGGAACATCCATCGATCCCTCACAACTTGACAGGGTGGATAGGAAGCGGTACGGTGTGTTGGCCTTCATTCCAAATTCAAGAGCTATGAGGTAATGTTGCAGCTCTGTAAAACCTGGGTTAGACCACACCGAGGATGGTGCCCGGTTCTGGTTGCCTTATTACAGGAAGGATGTGGGGGCTTTAGACAGGGTGCAGAGGAGATTTACCAGGATGCTGCCTGGAGGCTTTAGAAAACGATTCAGTTAAGCAAGCTAGGGCTTTTCTCTTTGGAGCGGAGGATGAGAGATGACTTGATAGAGGTGCACCTGGTGATACAAGTGAATAGCCAAAGACTTTTCCCCAGGGCAGAAATGGCCGATGTCAGAGGGCACAAGTCTAAGGTGATTGGAGGAAAGTGTAGGGGCGAAGTCAGAGGGCACAAGTCTAAGGTGAGTGGAGGAAAGTGTAGGGGCGATGTCAGAGGGCACAAGTCTAAGGTGCGTGGAGGAAAGTGTAGGGGCGATGTCAGAGGTAGGTTTTATTACACAAACAGTGATAGGCACCTGGAGGCAGATACACTAGAGTCAATTACAGACTCTAAGATAAGCACATGGATGAAAGGAAAATGGAGGGCAATGTAGGAGGGAAGGGTTAGATTGATCTTGGAGTAGGTTTAAAGGTTGGCACAACATCATAGGCCGAAGGGGCCTGTACTGTGCTCGTTTACCCTCCCCAAGGAAGGGGGTCAGGTCTAGCTCTGGGAAGGTCTAAGACTAGAAGCAAGGAATAGAGGGAGGGGTTTATAGTAAGGAGGAGAGGGAGTCAACAAAATCTGACTGGGAAGGGGGAGTAATACTGGGGTAACAAGCTCGCGGTGCAGGGAAGCAAGAGAGCTGGGCAGAGGCAAGCCAAGGAGGCAGGGTACAGAGCAGAGGGTAAGGGGCAGGGGGCAGATGTGAAGAAGGCAGGGTAAGAAGGGGGCAGGGTGAAATCAGCCGGCTAGTAGTTACCTGCGAAATCACACACAAAATGCTGGCGGAACTCAGCAGGCCAGGCAGCATCTAGGCAGAGGAATAAACAGTGAATGTTTCAGGTCAAGACCCTCGACCTGGATTGATGAAGGGTCTCAGCCCCAAACAACGACTGTTTCCCTCCCGCGACGTTGCCCGACTCACTGAGTTCCTCTGGCGCTTTTTTGTGTGTTGTTCGAGATTTCCAGCATCTGCAGAATCTCCTGTGTCAGTGTTACCTGCAGAATCGGTGTGGTCAGCCGACATGATCCCATCCACCAACACTGGGAACAGACAGAAGCAGAACTTTGGTCAAGATCCGAGGAATCACCAGACTGAAACTTCCCTCCCACTGGGAAGGCAGGACAGTGGGATCTAATCCCAAAGTTATCAGCCCAATCACGTGGAGAGGGTGAGGGTGTGCAATAAAGTAGTGAGGATGGACCAGTGATCACCCAGAGCTGTGCATTTCGTTCCCCTATACTCATTCACTCTTCATCTCTCCCTCTGCCCAATCCACGTCCCCTCCCTTCTCCCTTTCACCCCATCTTCCCCCACCCACCCCTTCGATCCACCCTTACCCCACCCTCTTTTCCCTCCCCTCCCTTCTATCCTCCTCCCCTACCCTCTTCTTTCCCCCTCCCCCACCCTCTTCTCTCTCCTTCACCCTTCTCACTCCCTCTCCCGCATCCCACCCCTTCCCTCCTCCTCTCCCTCTTTCTCTCCCCTCCCCCACCCCTTCTCTCCCCACTCCTCCACCCCCACTCCCCTCCCCTCCACCTCCTTCTCCACCCACTCCCCATCCACCCTCTCCTCTCCCTCCTTCTCTCTCCACCCCCCTCCTTTTCTCCCCTCCACCTCCTCCTCTCCCCCTCCATCCCCTTCTCTCCCCACTCCCCCTCTTCTTCCTCCTTCTCTCCCCACTCCCCCTCCTCTTCTCCCCTCCACCCCCTCCTCTCCCTCTCCATCCCCTTCTCTCCCCACTCCCTCACCCCCTCTCCCCCACCCCTTCTCTCCCCACTCCCCCACCATCCCTCCCCCACCCCTTCTTTCCCCACTCCACCTCCTCTGTCCCACCCCATCTCCCCCCTCCACCTCCTTCTCCCCACTCCCCGTCCTCTCCCCCACCCCATCTCCCCCCTCCACCTCCTTCTCCCCACTCCCCCGTCCTCTCCCTCATCTCTTCTCTCTCCACTCCCCTCCCCCACCCCTCTCCCCACTCCCCCACCTCCTCTGCCCCACTCCACCTCCTCTGCCCCACCCTCTTCTCTCCCCACTCCTCCACCCCCTCTGCCCCACCCCCTTCTTTCCCCACTGCTTCACCCCCTCTCCCCTCCCCCCATCCTCTCCCCACTCCCCCATCCCTCTCCCCTCCCCACTCCTCCACCCCTCTCCCCTCCCCTCCACTCCCTTCTCCCCACTCCCCCACCCCTCTCCCACTCCCCCACCTCCCCTCCCCCACCTCCTCTCCCCCACCCCTCCTCTCCCCACTCCCCCACCCCTCTCTCCCTCTCCCCACCTCCTCACCCCCACCCCCCACCCCCCCACCCCCTCACTCCCCACTCCACCTCCCTCCTCCACCCCTCTCTCCCCACACCCCCACCCCCTCACCCCCACCCCTTCACTCCCCACTCCCCCACCCCCACACCTCCTCTCCCCCACCCCTTCTCTCCTCCACCCCTTCTCACCCCACTCCCCCACCCCCTCTCCCTCACCCCCTTCTCTCCCCACTCCCCCACCCCCTCTCCCCCACCCCTTCTCTCCCCACTCCCACACCCCCTCTCCCCCACCCCTTCTCTCCTCCACCCCATCTCTTCCCACTCCCCTACCCCTTCTCTCCCCACTCCACCTCCTCTCCTCCACCCTTCTCTCCCCACTCCCCTACCCCTTCTTCCCCACTCCCCCACCCCCTCTCCCACCCCTCTCCTCCCCACCCCTTCTCTCCCCACTCCCCCACCTCCCCTCCCCTACCCCTTCTCTCCCCACTCCCCCATCTCCCCTCCCCTACCCCTTCTCTCCCCACTCCCCCACCTCCTCTCTCCCCCCTCCCCCACCCCTCTCTCCCCACTCCCCCACCTCCCCTCCCCCTTCTCTCCCCACTCCCCCACCTCCCCTCCCCTACCCCTTCTCTCCCCACTCCCCCACCTCCTCTCCCCCCTCTCCCCCACCCCGTCTCTCCCCTCTCCCCACCTCCCCTCCCCCTTCTCTCCCCACTCCCGTACCTCCTCTCCCCACCCCTTCTCTCCCTACTCCCCCACCTCCCCTCCCCCACCCCTTCTCTCCCCACTCCCTCACCCCTTCTCTCCCCACCCCTTCTCTCCCTACTCCCCCACCTCCCCTCCCCCACCCCTTCTCTCCCCACTCCCCCACCTCCCCTCCCCCACCCCTTCTCTCCCCTCTCCCCCACCCCTTCTCTCCCACTCCTTCTCTCCCCACTCCCCCACCTCCCCTCCCCTTTCTTTCCCCACTCCCCCACCCCCTCTGCCCCACCCCTCTCCCCACTCCCCCATCCCTTCTCTCCCCACTCCCCCACCTCCCCTCCCCTAGCCCTTCTCTCCCCACTCCCCCACCTCCCCTCCCCCTCCCTTTCTCTCCCCACTCCCCCACCTCCCCTCCCCCACCCTTTCTCTCCCCACTCCCCCACCTCCCCTCCCCCACCCCTTCTCTCCCCACTCCCCCACCTCCTCTCCCCCACCCCTTCTCTCCCCACTCCCCCACCTCCCCTCCCCTAGCCCTTCTCTCCCCACTCCCCCACCTCCCCTCCCCCACCCCTTCTCTCCCACTCCCCCACCTCCCCTCCCCCACCCCTTCTCTCCCCACTCCCCCACCTCCCCTCCCCTAGCCCTTCTCTCCCCACTCCCCCACCTCCCCTCCCCCACCCCTTCTCTCCCCTCTCCCCCACCTCCCCTCCCCCACCCCTTCTCTCCCCTCTCCCCCACCTCCCCTCTCCCACCCCTTCTCTCTCCACTCCCCCACCCCTTCTCTCCCCACTCCCCCACCTCCCCTCCCCCACCCCTTCTCTCCCCTCTCCCCCACCCCTTCTCTCCCCACTCCCCCACTCCCCTCCCCCACCCCTTCTCTCCCCTCTCCCCCACCTCCCCTCCCCCACCCCTTCTCTCCCCTCTCCCCCACCCCTTCTCTCCCCTACCTCCCCTCCCCCACCCCTTCTCTCCCCACTCCCCCACCCCTTCTCTCCCACTCCTTCTCTCCCCTCTCCCCCACCTCCCCTCCCCCACCCCTTCTCTCCCCACTCCCCCACTCCCCTCCCCTAGCCCTTCTCTCCCCACCTCCCCTCCCCCACCCCTTCTCTCCCCACTCCCCCACCTCCCCTCCCCCACCCCTTCTCTCCCCACTCCCCCACTCCCCTCCCCCACTCCCCTCCCCCACCCCTTCTCTTCCCACTCCCCCACTCCCTCCTCACTACCCGATACCCCACCCCGGACCGGAAGTCCCCATTGCCATAGCACCACCTCCCGCCGCTCCCAAGGGCAACCACCGCCGCATCTCGACGAGCCGGTAATCCGAGCGGAAGTGACGAGCCGCTTCTCACTCGCTGGGGGCGGGGCGTCACTGCGAGGCTGGAACAGTGGACTCCGCTGGAGTCCTA